>NW_012150508.1:102381-106176 GCF_000956105.1 Propithecus coquereli | reverse complement strand
CTTGAGGCCAGGAGTTCGAGGCCAGCCTGGGCAACATAATGAGACCCCCATCTCTACAAAAAATAATTTTTAAAAAATGAGTTGGGTGTGGTGGTACATGCTTCTAGTCCCAGCTACTCAGGAGGCTGAGGCAGGAGGATTGCTTGAGCCTGGGAGGTTGAGGTTGCTGTGAGCTATGATCAAATCACTGCACTCTAGCCTGGGTAACAGAGCAAGACCTTGTCACACACATACAAAAAAATAAAAGTGAGCAAAGATGATGGTACCTGTGTGGTGTTAAATTAAAAACATAATAACTGTATATACAACAGTAACAATGCCTAACTGTTGTGGGGGGAGCTAATATAACAAGATGGAGCTAAAACACTGGACAATAATGGCAAGTATGTGGAAGGAGAGTGGATGAAATTAAAGTGTTAAGAGACCTTTGTATTGTTTGGGAGGAAAGTAAAATTATATTGACTTGACTTCTGTTATGTTAAGTAAGAATGTTAAAATACTAGGGATAACAATTAAAAGGATATATAGTCATGTGACACATAACAATGTTAGCTCAACAACAAACCCCATACATGACAGTGGTCCCATAAGATTATAATGGAGCTGAAAAATTCCTATCACCTAGTGACGACATAGCTATCAGCCATCCTAACATCATAGTGCAATGCATTACCTTTTCTATGTTTAAATATGTTTAGATACACAAATACCACTGTGTTACAGTTGTCTATAGTATTCGGTACAGTAAAATGCTGCACAGGTTTGTAGCCCAGGAGCAATAGGCTATACCACGTGGCCTAGGTGTGTAGCAGACCATACCATCTAGGTTTGTGTAAGTACACCCTATAATGTTTGCATGAAGAAATCACCTAATGACACATTTCTCAGGATGTATTCCCATTGTTAAGTGACACATGACTGTAAAGAGGAAATAAAACTGCTTAACTAGTAGAGGGGGAAATGGAACTCAATACATATACAAAACTGGACCTTGTCTTATGACTGGCCATAGAAACAGATCACAGAGGAGCTGCACTTATGGACAGAGGCCCATAGAGAAGGCAAAACTCATCTCAAAACAGACAGACATTTCAAGTGCTAGGTTTTGGGGCATTCGTGAGTAACACTAATTTTCATTCCTATTGTTTGTTTTCTCCCTTTAATATGTTTTTCAGTGAGGTTCAAATCCATTTAATTCAAAATTAGTCAAGGAAGAGAAGAAACAGTAAAAGCTGTACAAATAGGCATAAAATAAGATGGAGGAAATAAAATTGAATATATCAGGAATCACAATAAATATAAATGGACCAAATATTCTGGTTAAAAGACAAATTTTTCAAACTAAATTAAAAATTAAAATTTAGCTCTAAGCTATTTTTTTATTGAGCCTACATGCTTGTATATTTGTTCCTTTTTAAAAACAACAGCTTTATTGAAATTTAATTCCCATACCACACAATTCACCAATTTAAAGTATACAATTCAATGATTTTTAGAATATTCACAGATTTGTGCAACCATCAATTTTAGAAAATTTCCAATTGCCCCCAGCATACTGTATTGAGCGTTTCCAGACCCTGGCACAGGGCAGGAGAATCCTGGGGGAGCCAGACAGCTTCTTGAGTTGGTGGTAGAACTGGGAGTCACAGGAGGCCAAAAAGCCTGGAGTTCACAGGAAAGAGTCCCAGGGTGGAGAGAGCTGCACAGAGAGAGAATTCTGCAAGTAGGAGATTCCCCCTGGGTATCCAATGAGTATGGATTAGTGCATGCATGTGAGGAACATACCCAAGTCTGGCAAAAGAACCAGTTGGCAAAGTTAGAGTTCACACAGGCCTGGGAATAGTTCCTCTTAGCATCACCCAGGGTTTAAAATATCATCATTTATGGGTCATGGGTAGAATATTCAAAAGAGTTTTTTCAATGTTGGGGAAAAATTAGCTCTAGACTAAACGTTGCTTTGGTCCCACCTAATAAAGTTTAAAAGCAAGACCTAAAAGAATCCTTCTGTCTCCAAGTATCTTAACTGTATTCCAAAACA
The DNA here is from genome assembly GCF_000956105.1 of Propithecus coquereli. Lineage (NCBI taxonomy): Eukaryota > Metazoa > Chordata > Mammalia > Primates > Indriidae > Propithecus > Propithecus coquereli. The sequence continues at coordinate 104,138 of NW_012150508.1, read as the reverse complement.
ATGCTCAAGAGTAGTTGTCAAAACAGCCACACATCCAGCATCCCACAAGGTAAAATTCATAAGGTGTGGCATTCAGTGAAAAATTACTAGGGAAGTAAATAAAACTACAACATCTGAGATGAAAAATATGCTGAGATTAATGGCAGATTAAACACTGCAAAAGAAAGATCAGTGAACTTGAAGTCATTGCAATAGAAATTACTTTTTAAAAAAGCCATGGATAGAAAAGAGACCAAAAAATGATGAATACAGTATCAGTGAGATGTGGGAACAACTTCCAGCACCTTAATAATAGATGTACAATGGAGTCCTTAAAGGAAGGAAGAAGGGAGAACAAAATATTTGAAGAAATAACGACCAGTATTTTTTCAAATTCGATGACATAAATATGCACAGAAAATACAAAGAAAACACTCTCAGCAATAGAACACAAGAGAGGAGAAGGGAGGGACCCCCCCAACCTGATAAAAGGTGATTACAGAAAACCTACAGCTAACATCACACTTCGTGATAAATGCTCTTCCCCTGAGACGAGGAGCAAGGCAAGGACGTCCCACCCCCACTTCTGTTCAACATTGTGCTGGAGGTTCTGGCCAGTGCATCCAAGTAAGGAAAAGAAATAAAAGTCATCCAGATTACAAAGAAATAAAACTACCTTTATTTTGCAGATGACATGAGGATTTTGCAACAAATCCTATGGAATCTACAAAAATACTGTTATAAATAAATAATAAGTGAGTCAAGTAAGGTGGCAGGATATAAGACCAATACATAAAAATCAATTGTATTTCTGTGCACTAGTCCCAATAGGAAATTGAAACCAAAAATACCGTTTGCAATCATATAAAAATAGGAAATATTTAGGGATAAATCTAACAAAAGATGTGAAAAACCTATACACTGAAAACTGAAAAATATTGCTGAGAGGAGTTTAAAAAGACTTAAATAAATGGAGAGATATACCATGCTAATGGATTGGAAGACTGAATATTGTTAAGATAATCAATTCTCCCCAGATTGATCTACAGATTCAATTCTACCCCAATCAAAATGCTTCGAGCTATTTTGTAGAATTAACAAGCTGATTCTAAATTTCACTCGGACATGCAAAGGCCTTGGAATGCGAAGTTGGAGGACTTATATTACCTCACCTCAAGTCTTTGCACAAAGCTACAATAATCAAAACAGTGTGGTACTACTATCGAAATAGACAGATTAATGGAACAAATCGGTGGGCTGTAACTAGACCCACTCATATTGGGTTAATTGGTTTTGAGCAAAGGTACAAAGACAATTCAGTGGAGAAGGGATAGTCTTATCAACACACGGTGCTGAAGTAATGGCATGTCCCTATTAAGAAAAAACTTTGATCCATATCTTACATCATATACAAAAGTTAACTTAAAATGGGTCATAGGCTTAAATATAAAACCTAAAATTATAAAACTTCTGGACAAAAATGTAGAAGAAATTTGTGAGCTTGAGCCATTAAAGACAAAAATGAAAAACTGGACTTCATCAAAATTAAGAATTTTTGCTCTTCAAAATACATTGTTAAGAGAATGAAAAGTAAGTCACAAACAGGTAGAAAGTGTGAATCACATATCTGATGAAAGACTTGCATCCAGAATACATAAAAAACTCTGAAAATTGAGCAAATAAAAATTATAAATGGACAAAACATTTGCATAAATACTTCACTAAGGACAATATGCAATATACATTGTTAAGAGAATGAAAAGTAATGAAGGCATTTT
>NW_012150508.1:89054-101951 GCF_000956105.1 Propithecus coquereli | reverse complement strand
ATCCGCCCGCCTCGGCCTCCCAGACAGCTAGGATTACAGGCGTGAGCCACCGCGCCCGGCCCAGTTAAAACTTTTATACACTGCTAGTGGAAATGTCAAATGGTACAACCACTTTGAAATATAGTGTGGCAGTTCCTTACAAAGTAAACATATATCTCCCATAGGACCCAGCCATTCGACCTCTCTTTTACTGCTAGAAATGAAAGCATATGTTCATTTAAAGATTTGTACACCAATGTTCATGGCAGCTTTATTTATAGTAGCCAAATCTGGAAACAACCCAAACGTCCATTGAAAGATGAAAAGATAAACAAATTGTGGTGCATCCATACACTGAAACATTACTCAGCAATAAAGACTGTTGATACCCACAGAGCTTAGATGAACCTCAAAATAATTATGCTGAACGAAAGAAGCCACACAAAATAGAGTACTATTGTATGATTCCATTTTATAAAATTCTAGAAAATGCAAACAAGTGTATGAGGAATAAAACAGATCAGTAGTTACCCGGAGAGAAGGTGGGAGAGGAGGAGGGAGGAAGTTCCCAGGGGCGTGAGGAGACTTTTGGGGCTAATAGACATATATGTTCACCACCTTGAAGGTATTGATGGTTCCACAAGTGTATGTGTAGGGGACCAACCATTCCTCGTCCATGGCAAGGCTTATGGCTGAGGCCCCTATAATAAAAAACAGATTAACAAGAGAAAAGCATACAAACCTATTTAATATAATTTTTATGTGACTTGGGAGCCTTCAGAAATTAAGATCCAAAGAAATGGGGAAAACTGTGCATTTTTATGGATAGTGGTATAGACATATGATTGGACAAAAGGGGGTGTTATCTAGTTATAAACTAGGGGAACTTAGCAAGGACCGTCTGTTCAGATTCTTGCCCTCTCTGTGTCTTCAAGGATAGGGACATTGCTTTCCTCTGGGTATAGGGTGGGCTTCTCTGGAACGAGGGTCTTATGACCTACTTCTGGTGATGGTCAGAGAGTTCATTTATGGCCTGCTTCAGCGAGGAAGGGTGGGAGAAGGTGAGAGAAACCTTCCTGATTCTGCTGTTTTTACAAATGCCAAGGTGCCACATTTTGGGGTAATGTGTCCTGAATCCCATCATATGTCAAAACTCATCAAATTGTATGCTTTGTATATGTAAAGTTCACTTATGCCAATTATACCGCAATTAAGTTATTAAAATAATTAGAGGATATTACGAACTTTAATCCAAATATAGTTTTTTAAAGTATGTGACATGAATGAATTCTTAGAAAAATAAAACTTAAAAATTAACGCCAAAAGCAATATGATGTAAAACAGTGTCTTCTAAAGTGGTGCAGCATGGGAACCTTGATCTCGATACTCCCAGAACAAAATCCGAAGTTTCAAACTTTCTGTGATGAAAACATCAGGCTCGGACAGCTTTACAGACAAATTCTATCAACCATGCAAGTTTCAGATAATTCCAATCCTACACAAAATATTCCAGAAGTCAGAAAAAAAGAGGATATCCCTCAGTTCATTTTTATGAGGCTGGTATAACCTTGATACTCAAGCTAGACACAATACAATGGAAAAAGAAACTTCCTCACTCTTGACCATTGATACAAAACTCAAGACAAAGCGTTAGCAAACCCAATCTTGTAATGAATGAAAACCATAACACATCATGGCCATGTTCAGTTTATCCCAGGAATGCAAAGTTGGTTTGACTTTGGGAAATAGATTAATGTAATTCACATTAGACAAGTCAAAGGATAGATGCTACATAATTATTTCAACAGATGCAACAAATTTCAACATCCATTCATGACCAAAAATCTCTTAGAAAACTGGGAAGAGAAAAAAATTTTCTTTAACCTAATAAGTGCTATGTACAGAAACCCTAGAGCAAGCATTACAAAGTATGAGGAAAGATTGAAAACATTTCCTTTAGAGTCAGGCAGAAGACCAAGATGCCCACCCATGCAGCTTCTATCTGCTATTGTATTGGTGGTCTCAGCCAGCACAGTAAGAGAAAAAATAAGATAAAGTAAAAGTTTTAAAAAATTAAAGGATATAAAGATTGAAATAAAAGCAAAAAAAAACCCAAAAAACCTGCTTGCAAACGATGTGATTGTTTACACAGACAACCCAAAAGAATTCATAGTTGTACTATTAGGATTAAAAAGAGAATTTAGCAAGATTGCTGGATACAAAATCAACATAGAAAAATCCATGCTATTTCTGGATCCCAGTGCAAACAATTAGAAAATGTAAACAATAAAAACGATAGTGTGTACAATAGTCGCCGCATCTGTGAAATGTGGATGGCAGTGCCTGCTTCACCGTGTTTACGTGAGGATTAAATGAGACACTTAAGTCAGGTGCGAGCAGAGTGCAAAGTCACTGAGTCAGTAAATGTCAGTCTCTCTTCCTCCTCCCTGGCATGGGTCAGGCACTCCCCAGAGGCCACTTGGTGGACTCAGCCCACCTTGGCCTCAGGAGTTCCAGGAAGGCAGGCATGACCCTCACCCAAATATCTCCCATAAAAGGCAGAAAATGACCAGGGCCACAAGAGACAAGGCACCATGAGGCTGGAAAACAGTGAGACGCTTTCCATCTGGAAGCACTTTATCAGGGGCTTTGAGAGGGGGCAGAATGTAGACACTCAGAGAAGAGATAGAGGGCACTCCAGATGGGGGGACAGTGTGGACAATAGCTAGAGGTGGACACAAGGGGAGAGTGTCTAGGACAAGAGGGGTATTGCTGTTGCTGTGGCTAAGCATGGGTAGAGAGGAATCGTGTGTGCTGAAAGAGGAAAGTCACCAATGGTGGGACTTGGGGCATCATGCAGATGCCACCCGGAGAAGACACACAGGCAAGGAGACCCGGGTGCAGCAACACTGTGGTCTCTGACCTCCTCCCACGCTCCTTCCAATGCTTGCCTCTGAGCTCAGCAGGATCGTCCATTCCGTTCCCTGCTCCACCCAGCCCTGGTGGCTCCCCAAGAGCTGGTGGCCTTCCTGCCTCTGAGGTTTGAGAGAAGCCCCCTGTCCGTGGGAGGAAATCTCTGCAAGGTGTTTACTGCAGGGACACAGGGAGCCAGGGTGGCCTCGAGCCAAGCCTGAGTGCTGACCGGGGATTTTGCAAGGAGGAAGGAAGGGGGCCTGGATGTTTGAACAGCTGGGGTGGATCAGCGACTGCCATTACCCGTCCCCCTCACCCCTCCCCTGCTTCCGGGCTCTGACGCCCAGTCCTACCTGGGGTTCTGGCTGTTCAAGGGCCCATTAGTGGAGCTCTATGGCTGGAGGGCATTTGGCCCTCCAACAGGTAGCTTGTGGAAGGAAAGTGTTTTGTGCTTTCTCCTAGATGAGTTTGAAGGTAGCGAGCCCATGAGTGTGTACAGGCAGAACTGTGCCGTGCAGTCCCACGGAGGACAGGTTGGAGACCCAGCTGAAACCAAACACGCTGACTCATAAATCTGTCAGAAGTTACAGCTAACTGGGGAGGTACCAAGATACCTTCCCGGCAAAGAATACAGGGGACATCAGGCAAGGGGAGCTGAGCCTCCCAGTTCCCCAGTTCCTCCTAGAGACAGGCCTGGGCATGTGGCAGTGGGGCCTGCAGACGGTGGGGGCCCTGAGTGAGAGCTGCCCTGCCCCACACTCCAATCACTGCTCCAGGAAACGCCAGCCCGAATTCTCCCGCATGGCTGCAAAAACACCTTTTACCAGCCACGTCTCCTGAATCTACTGTCCCTGGTACGTACCTCTTCATGCAGGTCTTCCTGCTCGTCCTCCTCGGGGTGTATAATAAGGACTGGACATCCCTGGGGACGGTCACTTTGCAGCCACCTGCCCGTGACCGTGGGCCTGAGTTCTTTCCCACGTTACGAGGCCTGGGAGGGGCTGGACCTGTGAAGTTCTGCTCAGGCCGTCGAGTTGTCCACACAAAACCACGCCCTGGGGGAATGCTCTGCAGCCACCAGGGTCACAGTGAGACCACTCAAATGGTGTGAAATGGGGACTAGCCAGCAAATCCACTCAGCCTCTCCTGGGCAAAGAGCTTTCCTCTTAGGCAGCCCAGAACGCATAGCAGTATCACCGGGAAAGCAAACGACAGAGAGGACCTTGCACCCCACCTCCCTAGTCAGGTGGGCGGGCTCCGAAGGAAGGTACATTCAAGCCAGGTCCTCAGCTGTGTCATCTCACTGAGCCTCAGACTTCCCATCTGTAAAAGGGGGCAGCAATGCCCACCCATGGGTTATCGTGAAGATGGATTGAGACGTAAAGGGCTTGTCACATAATGGGTTTGCCAAATGCTACCGCCCCTCTGTCCCCCACGCAGGACAGTGTCGGGTGAGGAGCAGCCCTGGGTCCTGCCCCGAGAGCTGAGCTCTCCTGCCTCCCTGCCACTGTTTTTCCAGCACTTTCCAAGCTCAGCAACTGTGTGCGGCCCTGGGGCGTGGGGAAGAGGGAGGCAGCTGCAGGGCCCGGGGCAGGGAATGGGGTGGGTTTTGCTGACTTTGCCTTTCTGCTCCTGCTTGATCAAAGTGGGAGAGGCGTGAAGGAAGGAAAAGGCTCCATTTGCAGTTTGCAGGCAGCCTCGTCCAGGGGCAGAAACCGCCTGGAGGCTGTGGAACAGAGAGGCCGGGAGCAGGGGGCTGGCACTCCAGGTTCAGGTCGGGTTTCTGGGTCCCCAAGAAGAACCTGGAAAGCTGGGCTGTCTCGGGTCTCTTCTCATCGCTGCCCCCACCCCCGACCGCGGCTTCTTGCTGGTCTCCTCTCGCCTCTGCTCCGTTCGCTCAGGCAGACTCACGCTCTGGTGCCCGCTGGGGGCAGGCCCTGGGCACAGGGAGCCGGGCAAGCTGGGGCTCCTAACTTGTTCCTGCCCTCCCAGGGAGGGGGGCCCCAGAAGGATGTCAAGGAACTGGGGACCCAAAGCCTGGGAGAGACAGTGAGTCCTGCTTGGGGCATTGGGTAAGGAGGTCTCTGGGCAGGGCCTCCTGAGGGAGCCGGGGCCTCTCTTGGGGACCTTTAAGGCCTGGGACTTGCTCGTCCCCCACTCCCCCTGCAAGTCCTCCATTTCCCCTCCTCCCTTGCTGACCCAGGGCTGCCCTTCCGGCCACCGCCCTGGTGCCCAGACCTGCCCTGTGACCGCTCCCGTGGTGTGGCACTGGGCACGATCTTTCACGAGTCGTCGTCAGAGAGACGGCGAGGGCTCATCCGGGAGACTTGATGGGAGCCATGCTGGCAGAGCCGGGCCTGCATGGCCACCCCCAGCTGGGCCACTTGGGACAAGTGAGCCTCTCCGTGCCTGCTGTCTAACCTGCCAAATGGCAGTGAAAATACCCAGCGTGTGAAAGAGAGCTAAGGTAGCTGCGCGCTGGCACAGGACGGGCACGTGTCATCTCAGCACTGGTCCTGGGGACCGGGCCCCAGGGTGCCTGACGCCTGTGTTGCAGTCACTAAGGGCACCCTGCCTGGGCCGTCCGTGCCATGTCCAGGACAGGCGAGGCTGGACGGCTGCTTTTTTTGGTTTTCTTTTGGTTGCTCTTCTGGCCAACAAGGAAGCGCACAATGCCCTTGGCCAAGAGAGCGGGGCTGAAGAAGGAGACCTTGGCTGTGGCCAAAGCCCCATCCATCCTCCCACCCCCTTCCTGCCCCACCTGGCTGCCCAGGTACAGGGCAGGGGAGCAGAGAGGAAGGGGACCAAGATTACTGCCAGCCTTCCGTGACCCAGGCAAGTGCCTGTCACGTGTCATCCTCTCAAGGAGCCTGTAACGTAAATATCATCGCACCCATTTTACAGATAAAAACAAAGGCTCAGGGAGGTATACGATGCCCCCTCGTTCTCACAGACCACCTCACCTTGTTGGTGGCGAAGCCTGGGCTCTCTGCAGGGAGGGTGTGGGAGGCCCTAGTGACACAGATGGGGCCTCTTTTCCAAATAGCCCTTGTGGGCTGAGCTCCCACACGTGACACAACCAGGAGTGACTAGCACGGGCCTGGCACCACAGCTCCAGCCTTTCTCCTGTCCCTAAGGGGCCTTGCCCACCACCTACGCCCAGGTTCCCTCCTGGCCTACTCCAAAGCTATGGTAGGAGCATGGCTGTCCTGCAGCGCTGGGTCCTGAGGGTCCCTCTGCTTGGATTCCAACCCTGGCCTTGTGCTTCCAGCTAAGAAGTCTTGAGAAATTGTCTCCTCTTCCTGAACTTCATTTTTTCTATCTGCAAAATGGGGACAATGACGGTGCTCACTCCAGAGTGTGGTTTGGGTTAATGAGCTGGGGCGTGTCGAGTCTCAGCGCTGTTAGACATTCACTCTTATTATTTCATCCTTAGATTTCCCTCCTCCCTTCCCAGGCTTCCCCATGGCCTGGCCCAGGAAGGCAAGGGAAGGCAGTGTCCTGTCTGGTCTGATCAGACCTGGGCTCCCCACCAAGTCCACAGCCGGTGCTACCTCTGCCCCCAACCTGCCCAGATGCTGAGCACCTCTCAGCCTCTGCTCCGTGCTCAGGAGATCAGGTCAGGAGGGGCTAGCAACAGGGATGACGCTCCATTGGTTCTCACCTTCCTGACCGGTTGGTGTCCACATTCTGCTGGTTGATAAATATTTTTAATTATCATCCCTGGTTATCATTCTGCTCGGCTACATTTATTGCTGGCCCCTGTGCGTGTTCTGGTGTTAGACTGTGTGTGCGTGTGTGGGGGGTCACTCAGCAGGCCCCTGCTCCACTTAAGGAGCTTGGAGGGAGGCGACAGACACGACAGCCCCTCGCTCACACATCTTCAGCCAGGGCGGAGCATGGGATGTGTGTAGAGGGGAGTAATAAAGTTTTGGGGGAACAAAGGGAACAGCGGCTCTTGCTGAGGTTGGTTGAGGTGGGGGAACCTTGGAAGGCCTCCTGAGGGAGGGGTCTTAGATGTGTGGGAAAGTCGGTGGGAAAGCAGACTGGGGCATTCCGGGCTGGGGAAATGGCAGAAGCAAACACACGGAGCCTTGAAGAGTGGGCTGTGTTTGGTGGGGCAAAGGATTTGCGGGGGGGCTGTGTTTGGTGGGGCACAGGATTTGCCGGGGGGGGCTGTGTTTGGTGGGGCACAGGATTTGCCGGGGGTGGGGGAGATTGCCGGTAAAACCAGAAAGGGCCCTGACATTTGATCCCCAAAGTGGAGCTGATGGTAGGGCCGAGGTACCCTCAGATTTCCTTCCTGCGCCAGGGCCTCTGGCCCAGTTCCTTGGACATAAAATGGGGACGAATCACATCTTCCTCACAGGACGGCCAGGAGGGAGGAAGAGAAAGGGTGCGAGGCCCCTGCCCACCGCAAATGCGCATGACAGCCGGGTCCCGCCAGCGTTTCTCTTCTGCCCCCGCCTGCTTCCCAAATGCAGACGAGTCCCGGCGCAGACTCGGCAGAACTGGAGGTGGTGGTGGACTGAAGCGTGTGCACCCACTGTAGTGCGAGCTCCTGAAGGCGGGCACCATTAGTCCAGTCAGTATCACGTCCTGAGACGCCACAGCGTGAAGTGTGCTGGTCCCTGGTTCACGGAGGACTCGGTCAGTGGTAGAGGGGTGGGGAGAGGGTGGGGTGGAGGAGGGCTGGTTAGCTGGATGAAGGACAGAGAGGTGGAATGATGGGTGGAGGAAGGGGGATGAGAAGGGCATGGGTGCGGGAATGCAGAGATGGATGGGTGGAGGGATGGAAGGGTGGAAAGTGGATGGAACAATGGGGGGATGGAGAGATTCAGGGAGAGGTGGAGAGGCGGGCGGATGGATGGACAGATGGGTGATGGGTGGAAGGAGGGAGCACTAATGGATGGATGAGGGGTAAAGGAGTTGGAGGGATGGGTGGAGGTGAGAAGGAGAAATGGCAGGAAGGACGGAGGGGTGGATGGAGAAATGGAGAGATGGATGGGTGGAGGGATGGAAGGGTGGAAAGTGGATGGACCAATGGGGGGAAGGAGAGATTCAGGGATGGATGGAGAGGTGGGCGGATGGGTAATGGGGTGGGGGGAGGGAGGAAAATATGGATGCTTGGCTGGATGAAGGGACAAAGGGGTGCAGGGATGGGTGGATGAGGGAGGGATGGCAGGAAGAACAGATGGAGGAACAGAGAGAGAGAGAGACAGGTAGATGGAGAGACTGAAAGGCGGAGGGAATGAGGAATAAAGAGAATGGGGAGAGTGAGGAAGGGATGGAGAGACAGAAGGAGAGAGGGAGAGATGCACAGAGGAAGGATGGACGGAGAAAGGGAGGGATGGATGATGGGGTGGGGAGACCAGGGCTCGTTGTCCCCTAAGGGGCTCACCTTTACCTGTCCCTGCAGTTCCTGAAGCAGGGTATGTGCCTGTTTGATTTCTGTCTGATTTCAGGGTATGTGTATCTGTCAAACTGGAACCAGTGCACGTGGACACTCTTTGGAAAGTAGGGGCCCTGCAAACACTAAAACATTCTGTTTTGTCTCCTTGCTTGGGAGTGGGAGGTCCTTTGGGGAGGACAAAGAGGAGACAGGGAAGTCTCTGCCGGGGGAAGGAGGGGGAGGAGAGGCCGGCTCAGCTGTTCAGCATAAACTCCCCACCCCGGTGGCATATGGGGAACATGTGGCCCCCTCCCTCCTGGCACCAGAGCAACGTCATGCCAGGGCTGCTGGCAGCCAAGGGCACAGAGCGTTCCCAGCGGGAACTGGCAGGCGGGCAGGAGGCAAGCGTCTGAAGCTGCAGCCTGGAGCCTGGCTCTGGGTGGGCCCAGAGGGACAGGGAAAAGCCGAGAAGAGGTGGGCCCCGCTCCCCTACTCCCCTGGGGGGGTATCCGCAGGAACCCTTCCGGCACAGCCACCCCTCCAGACTTCCGCTGAGAAGCAGAGTCCTGGGGCCACCAGCAGGGACCAGCCCTCCACCCCTCACAGGGCCTCAGCTGCCCCCTTCCAGCTCCAGGAATCAGCATCGGAGACAGAGCCCTGAACTCGGAGCCTGCAGATCTGACCTCTGACCCCACTCTGCCACCCACTTTCTGTGCAGGCTCCACACTTGCCTTCTTCCTGGGCTGCCCTCGGTTTCCTCATTGTTCCAGACACCGCCCTGCCCACAGGAGCTAGTCGAGGATGAGGTTTCATCACAAGTAAGGAAAACAAGCACCGCCTATAGGGCATTACGAAAAGCCAGGTGTTTTCCCTGTGAAGAACGGTCCCTCATCGCGAGACCAGGTCCCGCTTCCTCTTACATTGCCGGTAAGGAAAAGTGCCACTTCTTTTATGAAATGACGGCTAGGAGATGGTCATCTTGTCAGACACCTCCCCCTCTTTGTTTTTGTAATTTTTGACTGGTGCATAAAACCCAAAATTGTGAACCACTAGACAAGACAATTCCCAAAGGGCCTTACCAGAGCTAGATGGGATTCTCTGTTTTCTAAACATGCCCCAGGAATGGGTCCCCCTCCCCGACCACAGCTCTAATTTGGAAGCATCATTCACACCTACGACCTCCCTCCTGAACCCTCACCTGTGCCCCTGGAGGCCGCAGTGCCCGCGGAGGTTCAGGTGCAGGCAGACTTCTCCGCGGGGCCGGCACTGGGCCTTGTCCCTCGACATTCCATCTCAGCCCCCTGCTCAATGGGAGCTGTCCACTTTCCCAGTGATCCTGTGGCCACACCCTGGAGAGGCACCCCAGGACAACTCCAGACAGGACAAATGTGGGCTGACGATTGCTCCCTGTGAACTGTGCTACATCTGGAGAGAATCAAGTTCAAGTTCAGCAGCGAAGCAGCCCCGTTGGGCTGGGTGGGCCGGGACACAGAAGACAGGATTGGAGGCTCGCGAGCGTCAGCACATGTGGACGCGCTGGGCTGGCCCCTGAGTACTTGCAGGCCCACCAGACAGGGCGTGGGGAGTCCATCAGAGGCCGTGGGAGCCTGGGGCCAGACACATTCCCAGGCCAGGCTACAGCAAAGCCTCAGAGCTCCCCCTTTACTTTCTCCTCCTCCTAGACACCCCTTCACCCAGTGCCGGCTCTCTCAGTCGTGGCAACTTGCAAAAGAAGCATCACCGCCCGCCCCAGTGAGACCCGCCAGCTCAGCAATTTCCCCTGCCCCACGCCCCAGCTTGTGCGTCTTCCCACCCGACAGACTGCAGGCAGCTCGGGAGGCAGGGAGGCTGCAGGCAGGCAGGGCCGGCTCGGCTCCCTGGCTTCCTGGATCTGAGAGTTTGCATTCATTTATTATTTAGCAAATGTCTTAATCACTGACGGAGGGATGTGTAAAGCGGCCCAGAGGGCAGGGTGGGAGGGTGCATGCAGGCACGTATGTCTGTGTGTGTCTCCATGTGTGTCTGTGTGTGATTGGGTGTGTCTGTGTGTGTCTCTATGTGTGTGTCTGTGCGTGTCTGTGCATTCCTGAGTGCATGTCTGTGCACCCGGGTGTGTGTGCATGTCTGCAAGTCTCTGGGTGGGTCAGTGGGGTTTCTGAGATGAACCAAGGAGGGCCTCTGCGCCACAAGGGGCCTGGCTGCCGCTGGTGTGTTCGTGGGGGAGGCAGGCGCACCCACCATCCACAGGAGCAAACGTGGAGCGTGTTGGTGGAGGCCCTGCTATGTGTCAGGCCCTGAGATGTCACCAGCAAGACAGGCCCAAGGATAAAGTCAGAAGCCTCCACTTTCCTAAGCAGACTCTTACAGTTCTTGGAAGAGAGGAAATGTGGAAGAGCTCACGTTTAAACTTTTTTTAATTTATTTTTTTAATTGGTGCTACACATAATTTCAAAGGTTGAGTTAATTTGACAGGGCATCAGTGAAGAGTCAGCCTCTCACCCCCTTGCCCTCCTCCCTCCAGAGTCACAGGCTGCCCCGAAACTGCATTCGTGGGAGATGAGATGCAGAGAGGTGACTGCCCAGGGACCCATCTAATTGCCAAGGCAGCTGAGGGCCAGGCAGGGCTGGAGTCCAGAGCTTCTGACTGCTATCCGGCAAGCTTCTCCGGAGCACACTGCCTCCCAGCTGCTAGTCCAGGGGCTGGTGGGACCCCTGAAAGTCCTTCAAACACAGTCAGTCCTGGGGCCCTGCCCCGACGGGCGCCACACACTTATCAAGACTTCTGATGGCTGAAGGTCTCCTGGGGTCTGCGCTAGGGTAGGAGCCCATGGCTGGGCCCCCAGGTGGGGAGACACTGGGCACTGTGGGATGTCTGCTTCCTTCTCTGTCTCCACCTCAGACCAGACACCCAGGGGGTGGGGACAGAGCCCTGGCTTCACTCCGCCTGGCTTCTCACTCCCGGCCAAGTGTCACAACCTCTCTGGGCGGCCTCCATATTGTCATTCCCAAGGCTGAGATAATCAGAGCGCCACTTGCAGGCCAGTGGTGAGGATGAAGTGAGATACAGCCTGTAGGTGCTTAGTGCCCGATGCACTTCTTAATATTGTAATGAAGGTAATATCTGATTAGTGTGATTATCACCCTTACCTTCTCCCTGGCCTTTTTTTTCTCCGCTGAGAGTCACTATTTGAAATTCTGTATATTTTACTCATTTCCTTATCATCTCTCTCCATGAGAGATGTTCCATGAGGGGCAGGGATTTTAAATTGTTTTTTTTTTTTTCAGTACAAATTTCTAGCATCCAGAGCAGTGCCTGGCGCAGAGGGGGTGCTCTGTGAGTATTTGTCGAATGAATGAACTGAATGTAGTGTTAGGTTTGTTCCGGGTGGAAACCCGAAAAATACCATAAAGCCTGTGAAACAAAAGCCACAGGGGTCTGGAGAGTCTGTAGGTTGTGGGTTGTAGGTTGTGAATCTAACTTCAACCACAGACAACTGCAGCGACATGGGCATTCCTAGCCCCCTGATGAGGATGAAGCTACCCCCTCCCCTATCTCTGCAGGTGCTGCTCACTCCCCCAGAAAAACCTTCTATAAAACCCAAGGCTTTCCCCTCCCTCCTGGTGGATGCTTTTTCTCCTCCTCCCATCTGCACCCAGATGCTCAAAATAACCAGCATTTTGCTACACATGAGGCTTCATGTGTCTCCCTCTCAGCTCCGGACCTGACAGTAGCGTTTCAGCTTTGAGCTCGAACACCGCGCAGGGGCTCGGTGGAGAGCTGTGGACTGAATGAAGGATGGACGTGAGCCTGGCCTTGAAGAAGGTTAGGGACGTCAAGAAGGTCCTCAGCTCCACCGAGGATGACAGGGACCCACCAGGACCAGAATTAGGAAAGGCCAGACGAGCCGGAGAGGGGCTCCCGGTGTCTGGCTGGGCTGACACTGGGGATGTGGCTGCCCTCCAGGACACTGCCTGGGGTGAGGACAGGCCCCAGAGTTCCCCTCCCCAGACGTGCCAGCCCCGGGAAGGCCGTCTGCCCACATCCCCTCGGCCACGCTCTGTTGTCTCTGTGCCTCTGGCTGTCCCTGCGTTTGCTCCCACTCCCGTTACCACAGACTGCTTAGCCATAGGTCACTGCCTTCCCTGGGGGGACCAGGGCTGACTGGTCGTCATTTGCCCAGCCCCTAGCCTAGGGCTGGGGCACAGAGGAACACAGGGGACGCTGGGCTGGGGATGTGACTGAAGGAGCAGAGGAGTGAATGGGTGGGGAGCGAGGGAGAGAAGGGACGGGTGAATGAATGAATGAGTGAGTGAATGAATGAGTCAGTGAAAGCATGAATGGGAGCACTAGCCAGCTGGCCAGGTGGGGGGAGCTGAGAGTGGCCCCCCAGCCCAGGCTGGCAGCCCCAGCACCCCGCGGCACGGCTCCTATCTCGCTGTCTGCCTGGGTGTCTTGGCGCCTGCTCACTGCGTGGGCAGCCTCACAAAGGCCCATCTGTGAGCGCAGATCTCGCGTCTTCTCCCCCTTCCCCCTCCCCACCCCGGGAGGGCGCAGCCCCTCTCCCTTCACCTCCCATTAAAATAAACATTCATTTACCAGGATTTCCTCGGGG
>NW_012150508.1:76864-87264 GCF_000956105.1 Propithecus coquereli | reverse complement strand
GGCATTGTTTGTAAATCGTGTTATTCGTATCATCTATATACTTACTTATTTTATTTTTTTGGTCAACTTGCTCTATGAATCACTGAGAAAGTTGTGATAAAATCTTTCTACTCTGAGCGGGTGCGGTGGCTCAAGTCTGTAATCCTAGCACTTTGGGAGCCCCAGGCAGGAGGATCCCTTGAGTCTAGGAGTTCAAGACCAGCCTAGGCAACACAGTGAGACCAAAAAATTTAAAAATTAGCAGGATGTGATGGTGTGCAGCTATAGTCCCAGCTACTCAGGAGGCTGAGGCAGGAGGAGCACTTGAGCCCAGGAATTCGAGGCTGCAGTGAGCTGAGATCATTCTACTGCACTCCAGCCTGGGCAACAGAGTGAGACCCTGCTTCTAAAAAAAAAAAAAAAATGACCTCTCTATCATGAAATCCAGTAGGAATTTTCCCCCTTAGCAGTGTCCATTTCCTCCCTTATTTTAGAGAACACTTTATTGTTTTTTGTAAACACAATACACACTTATAAAAATTAATAACAGAATATGGACCTGAATTATGTAAAAATCACCCCAAATCCCATCACTCAGAAGCAACTGTTATTGACATTCGATTAATGTAATTTCAGATATCTCCCTATACATACATACAGATAGAAGGATGCATAGACAGACAATAGGAAAAATAGAGAGGTGTACCCTGATAACACGGGATAATAAATATTCTGTTTCAAATTCAAAGGATTGCATTGAATTTTATTTGACTTTTTAATAGCATAAAAAGCCAAGTTCGGTGGAGAATAAGGAGCTGACCTAAATAACTGCTGAAAAACATCGTTTTGACTGGCTACTGTAAAATTAAAGAGAAAAAGAATTACACATAAACACTATCGTCATTAATTTGTTTCCGGGGGGGGGGCTCCAGATTGGCAATCCTAAAACTACTTTACTTGTAATACCAACAAATAAATAAGTACACATCTTGTAAAATAACTAGAGCCAAGTTTTTCACTTTCAGACAAAGAAGAGACAAGTAACGGGGGAGAATAGAATGAATGCTGTAATGCTGGGTTAGAGTCAGGATGTCAGTAGAACTCAGGCTAATTTTGATATTTTACAGATAGAGCAGAAATAAATATAGTTATGGGTGGACGTATATATGTCCTAGCTCTGTCCTCTGAGACGGCCGAGAAGCAGTGCCGCTCCAGGAACAATAAGCACACCTAGCATCCAGACCTTGACTTCTAAGCAACATTCTCCAGTGAAGGAGCCTGGCTGCCTGGAGAGAGGGCTGCTTTAGGGCTGAAACAGAGAAAATACAACATGAACCTGGAGTATCTTGTAGTCTTACAGTGCCAAGAAGTAAGAAAGTGCTTACAAAAAAAAAAAAATAGAGCCAGCTCAAAAGGACACAGGATGCGCAACATCATAATTTATTAATATTAGGGAATTGCAAAATAAAACAAGATACCACCACACACCTATTAGAATGGCTAAAATCTAAAATACCAACAGTACCAAATGCTGGTGAGGATGTGGAGCTCTCACTCATTGCTGGTGGGAATGTAAAATAGTACAGCCGCTTTGGAAGACCATTCGGCAGTTTCTTATAAAACTAAACACACTCTTACCATACGATCCTGCAATTGTGTACTTTGGTATTTGCCCAAATGAGTTGCAATCTTAGGACCACATAAAAACCTACACACAAACGTTTATAACAGCTTTATTCATAATTGCCAAAACTTGAAAGCAACCAAGATGTCCTTCAATAGGTGGAGAGATAAACTGGGGTACATGCAGACAATGGAACGTCATTCAGAGATGAAAAGAAATGAGCTCTCAAACCACAAGAAGACACGGAGGAAACGTAAACGCATAATGCTAAATGAAAGAAGCCCATCTGAGTAGACTTCTGCTTGATTCTGCTGCAGGATTCCAGCTACATGACATCCTGAAAAAAGCAAAACCATGGAGATTACCTTATACCAATGTTAGTGTCTTAGTCTGGACAAATGGTTATGTAAGATGTTAACATTTGGGAAGCTGAGTGAAGGGTATATGGGGAACGCTTTACAGATTTTCTGTAAACCCAAAATTATTTTAAAATAAAAAGCAAAAAAAGTTAGTAAATTGAAACTGAAGAAATTGCTTAATTTTAGATAAATGCTTTTTTTTTTAAACCACAAATGATATGAGTTCCTATCAGGCTCTTTAAAGTTAAGAAACATAATTATGTAAAATATTATGAGATTATAATAATTATGTTATATTTTTCCAACTTTATTCCTTATCAACGGACTCTTGCTGTGAAAACCGAGGAAATCAGCACACTGACACTTCCTCCCGCTTTCCCTCCTTCATTTTTCAGTTCTCCTTAGTTATATTATTATTATTTTTTTTATTGTTGATATTTATGACATTTGCACCCTATTCTATATTCCGAATTCCCAAAGATTTTTATTTTTATATTTAAATGAATTCAGAGCTTATCGCCAACAAGTTTACCCTGGCTTCTCCCTCCTGAGCTATTTATGTTGATAAATCCCTTTGTTGACTAAATTCCATTGCCCCCTAGTGTGTTTGTTTGGAGAAGAACTAAGAGGCACTCACTCCTTAAGTTCTGGGATGCTCGGAATGTCTGCCTGTGGCCTTTCTATCTGTAGGAAACTAATCTGAGTATACATTTCCTGGGTCACACCTTCTGTCTTTCTGGACCTGGTAGACGTTGTCCCACAGATTCCGGCCCAGTATGTTTCTAGAGAGAAGTCCGCAGCCAGCCTCACTTTCCCCTTCCTGCTGCCCAGCATTTTTGCCTGGGTGCCGTGATTGTTTCTCTAGCCTTGACGTTCATCACCTTTATTAGAATACAATGCTGGATGTTGATGGTCTACATCAATTTATCACCACATTCAAATCAGGTTTTTTTCTGTTATGTCTGAGTATTTTTCATTGCTGTTTCATTTGTTCTATTTTTCTTTTCGGGAACACTTGCTGTGCAAACGCGTCTCTCTCCTTCCGTCCTCCACGTCTCTTAGTCTTTCCTGTAACTGTTTGCTATGGGCTGAGTAGGGCCCCCCAAACAAGATGTGTTGAAGTCCTGGTGCCCAGCCCCTCCGAATGTGACCTCATTGGGAACTAGGGTCGTTGCAGATATAATTAAGATGAGATCGCACTGGATGAGAGGGGCCCTTAAGCCCGTGTGACAGGTGTCCTCTTGTAGGCGGAGAAGAGCCGCAGACACAGAGAATGGCAAGGAATGACCACAGCAGAGAGTGGGGTGTTGCAGCTGGAAGCCAAAGGACACCAAGGGTCGCCCATCCTCCCCAGAAGCCAGGAGAGCTGGGGGGTGGATTCTCCCTGGGGGCGGTCAGAAGGCCCTACAGCTGCTACCACCCGGATTTCAGAGTTCGAGCCTCCAGA
Organism: Propithecus coquereli; assembly: GCF_000956105.1. Classification (NCBI taxonomy): domain Eukaryota; kingdom Metazoa; phylum Chordata; class Mammalia; order Primates; family Indriidae; genus Propithecus; species Propithecus coquereli. Next base: position 83,855 of record NW_012150508.1, on the reverse strand, counting down.
ACTGGAAGAGAACAAATTTGTCTTGTTTGAAGCCACCCAATCTGTGCTACTTTGTTCCAGCAGCCCTAGGAAACTGACGTGCTGCTTTTATACTAATATGTTTGTTTGTCCTTTATATGTATGTGTGTTTTCTCCATACGTTCCCCACGTGACCCTACCCACTCCCTATCTCTGCGCATCCTGCGAGTTGTTTTTCTTACTTTCAACGTGTCTTTTTAATTTCAGAATGTCTTTATCTGTTGCTTCCATTTCTTTCCTGGGAGCAGCTAACTAGCTGTCTTTCCGGCTGTTGCCTTGCAAGTGCTTTACGGAACCCTCGACATCTTTTAATTCGATAGCGGAGGTCAGATCACCTGCATCTCTTAGAGTCCCTGGAGCACGGTGCGTCTCACTCTCCCTCTGATTCTTTCTTTTCATAAGCCCTCTTGTGATGTAAGCTCTTCTGCTTATGGTCCTTACCGCCATTTCCTACTTTTTTTTTTAGTCCTTTTATGGTTCCTTTGTGATTATTATTCATCTTGGAAGAGGGCCAGCCATTTGTTGCAGGAGGACGCTGAGGAGCGGGATAGGTAATCCGGAGAGTGATTAGGATGCGTGGGGTGCGTGCTCTCAAACACCCTCTTCCTAAATCTGCTGTTGTCTTTCACTGGACACACATCACCCCCCATGTCAGCACCAAGGGTGACAGTGGCCAGACTCTCACGAAGGTGTCCAGGCTGCGGGGCTGCCTCCCCCTGCCCGCCCAGCACTCCCCATTCCCCTCGTGCCGGGAGGAGCCAGGAGCTGGGCAGGGGGGGACGGCCGGTCAGCATGGCCCCTCCGGCCCCTGAACTGGGTCTGTGCGGGGACATGTCTGATGCCTCTGTGGCCTGAACTCCCCCAGCCCCTGTCCCTGCAGAGGAGGCCTCCCAACAGGGCCTTCCGTAGGGAGACTGGCTTCTGCCTCGTGGATTTGTGCCCTCTTTGCATTTTACAGCATTTAGCCAGTGTACTTTCTGGTTTAATTTTAAAAATGGAGGTCTTGCTCTATTGTTTTTCCCCCTCCAAACGCATTATTGTTTTCTGTGGCCTTTGCGTGCAAGGAGCGGAGTAAACAGGCCTCCAGCCTGCCGTCTTAAATCCTGTATTCTTTGAAAACCCTCTTCCTTCGGTTCGGTTTCTGGGACTCAGAATGCATTCCTGATTTTCTTCTTGTCTCACAGGGCACTTGTTCTTGGCGTCCCTTGTCCCCAGCTTCCTCTGTCCAGCCATGAAATGCAGGCAGAACGGAGGTGCCTCCTGGAAGGCCACACGGCTGGTGAGGGACAAGTCAGGACCCCTGGCTCAGGCACTGCGGCCCCCCACTCAGGGACGTGGGCTTCCCGCGTGTGACCACGTTGCCACTGTGCACGCCTTGCCCACAGCTCCAGACGAGCCACCATGCACCCTCACTGCTTCCTCAGGTCACAGTTCCAGAAATAACCAGGGGCTCCCCAGCAGAGGGTGGACTTGGCCCAACCCTCCTCCATCAGCCGCAGGCGTGGGAGGGTCACTCCACACCCAGGACCCCTGGATCCGGGATGCCCGGAACATCCCGGTGTCTGAACAGGAGCTAGCGCCCAGGAAACCGCCCCAGCCACGGTCTGCCTGAGCGGCTCAAGGATTCCTGAAGAACCTGTGTGTGGCTTCACCCCGCAGCCAAGGAACAGATGACAGTGAGGACCAGCGAGGACCCCACAGTCTGGGACCTGCTTTCAAATGCTGACTCTACTGCTGACTGACCTGTGGGCACCCGGGGGTGGGGCCACCACCCCCTTCCTCTGTGTCTCCACCTGCCCAGTGGGTGGGGTGGCCTGGAGGATCCCTGAGTCCCTGCCGGTGCTCCAGGGATCCAGGTCCCCCTCCTGCAATCTAGGTCGGGCCGGGGGGGGATTGTTGCCGGAGACCTCTCCTGGCTGTGTCTGAGGAGGCCCCTCGGGACCGGCAGCTGGGGTTACCTGGGCAGCATTGGGGTGTTTGGCTCTGAGACCTCCAGGTCACTATGACGACCTACTCTTCCTCACCACTGGAGGAGGGCTCAGGGCTCCTCTGTCCCGAGGAGCAACTTCGTGTTCAGGGAACTTCACAGCGAACTCTGAGGGAGCCTCTCTGGCCAAAGGCAGTTTTATGGCCCAGTATTTGGTCTTTCAGGTGCTCCACAGGAAGTCTTTACTTATGCCAAGGACATAACCTCAAGTCGGCCTAGGGGCAGTCACTGGGAGGCTAAGTTATGGGAACTAGTTGTGATCTGGGCTGTGGTCAAAGGCTTGGATGACAAGCAGCCTTTGGCTCTTGTCTCCACCAAGACCTTTTGATATTTCTGCCATCCTCTTGCCTTCTTTCTGCTATCCATACTTATGAAAGGAGAGGATGAACCTTTCGTTCATCCATCCATCCAGCCATCCACCCACCTATCCATCATCCATACACCCGTCCATTGTCCACTCATCCCCCAGCCATCCAACCATTCATCCATCCACCCACTTATCTACCCAGCCACCCGTCCATCACTCATCCACCCACTCACATCCATTTATTCATCTACCCCTTGTCCACTCACACACCTGTCCATTATCCACCCACCTACCCAACCATCATCCACCTACCCACCTACCCATCCATCCATTCATCATCCATCCACCCACTCACCCATCTACTCATCATCCCTACAGCCATCCACTATCCATCCGTTTTCCACCCATCCACCTACTCACCCGTCTATCCATCATCCATCCATCTATTCATGCATCCACCCAACCATTCACCCATGCACCGACTCATCCATCCATCCGTCCTTCCATCCACCCAGCCTATCCATTATAATGCTATCTGCCCATCCTCTATTGATCATCCATCATCCTTCCATATTTTTATCCCTTTCACTCATTATCCATCCATCGATCATCTATTCATTCAGTCATCCCTCCCTCACTCTGTACATTTCTGTTGAAAACACCATGAGCTTGATAACAATAACAATGACAATTCTGCTACAAATAATTGCCACTATTTATTGAAAGCTTACCATGTGCGAGGCACTGTGCTAATTGCTTTGCATGCATTATCTCATCTAATCTGCCACTATCCAAAGCATCCCCTGTCACAGATTGAGGAAACTGTGAAAAATAATCACCTGAGTACTTCCCTGGGGATACAAATATCAAAAAGATACTATTTCTCTGACTTTCAGTGCTCACCATGGAGAGAAAGAGACTGATCCCTGAAAAAGTCCAGGAGCATAGAAAGTAATAATAATAACTATATATTATGTATTAAAGATGTCCTCGTCACTTGAGGCCAGGAGTTCAAGATCAGCCTGGGCAACATGGTGAGACCTCGTCTCTGCCAAAAGTAAAACAATTAGCCAGGTGTGGTGGCATGAGCCTTTAGTCCCAGCTACTCAGGAGGCTGAAGTGAGAGGTTCGCTTGAGCCCAGGAGTTTGAGGCTGCAGTGAGCTGAGATCGTGCCACTGCACTCCAGTCTGGCTGACAGGGTGAGACTCTGTCTCTAAAAAGAAAAAGATGTCTTTTACAACATTGTGTGTATTTGCCTATTTCCCGACCTTACAGACCCCTGTACGGCAGAAACACAAAGTGGCAGATGCCCCAGCGGGACCACACGAAGAGCCCATAGAAGCCCCGCACGAGGATCAGGGCCTGGGGAGAGGAGGGGGCAGCAGGGAAGGGTTAGCTGCAGAAGTAACATTAATGCAAATAGCTTCAGCGTTTGGAACAGAGGAGTCATGGGAGAACCTGGGCAAGATGAGACCTTCAGAAAGATCACCTTGAGCCCATGGGATCATTAGAATGACACAGGTGTGAGAAATAAACACCCCGGTGCTGCCCAGCTGACACGCTATATTTAGGCGGGAAAAATAACGGATTCCTAAATAGTCTATTCACTATTATCCCGTTTCGTGCCGTGAAGTGCATACGGTCATCCCTCAGTATCCAGGGGGGATTGGTTCCAGGATCTCCCACTGACACCAAAGTCCACGGAGGCTCAGGTTGCTGGTGTGCAATGGTGTAGGACGTACATACAACCTACGCAGCCCCTCCCGTGTCCTTTAAAGCATCTCTACACTACTTATGATACCTAATGCAATATAAATGCTATGTGAATAGTTGCCGTACTGTATTTTTTCTACTTTGTATTATTTTGCATTGTTGCATTGTTATTTTTTGCTTTTCTGAATATTTTCCACCTGCCGTTGGTTGACTCCACTGACGCAGAACCTGCGGATACGGAGGCCGATTGTACCTGTCTAGAGAAAAAAGACTGGGAAGATATTCTAGAATGTCCGCAGTGGAGATTTCTGGGCAGTGGGGCTTGCGATGATTTTTATTTTCTCCTTGTACTTTCTCTGTAACGAGCACAGTGAAAGGAAGCGAGGCTGGGAAGCAGGACACCCGGGTCTGATATTCTTTTGGCCACTGGCGTGCAAGGAGACCTGGGGCAGGTCCCTTCCCCTTTTTGGCTCTTGGCTTCCTCATCCAAGAACGAGAATTGGCCTGGTGTTCCTCAAGGCCCCATCTGGCCTGGCCACTCCAGGCTGCGGACTCTCATACTGGGGTCTGGAAATGTTTTCTTAGTGGTCCTTGCATTCTATGAAAATGGCACAAAAAGTGTTTGTGTGCTTTCATTTTGATGACAAGATCTAAGGAATGAGTTCTTACGAAGTACTGAGATTCGTGTTTGGTGCATCGTAAAGCCTCCATACACGGGAGCTATTTTTATTAAGAAACGATGCCGTTGCCGTTTATCAAGACAGTGCCTCTCTTTTGCAGTGATAATTCACAATGGAAGGACTTTTTCCTACAGCAAGATTTTGGTTCTCAAGCCAGTGTTTCTCAAATCAGGGCCTGGGGACCCCGGAGGTCCCCAAGACATGTTTTTCTCCTGTCAAGCGGGACTGTTACTCGAGTGGAATAGGAAACACAGGTCTGGGCCCCTGAAGAGCAGGGAATGTGGGCTCTGACACCGCTCAGCCCTGCTGTCACGGCTTCCCTTCAGCTGGGGTGACTTGCCTTTTCCTGAGTTTGGGGGCGGCCTTGGAAACACACGTACCTTTCCCAGGACAATGAGTCCCCGAGGAGGCCTCCCTGCCTGCAGGCTCGCTGCCGCACCTGTGTTCTGTAACACAGCCCTAATTGAAATCACATTAACGTTATGATTCCATTACAGGGAACAAGAGGCCGGCTGCAGGAATGCGCCCCACGGGGCCTAATCAGCTGGACCGGAACGTTTATAAAGGGCCGCACATCTGCCTGGAGCGTCAGTGTTAAGTAAGGCAGACAGGGGCCTATTCATTATTAACAAGGCTTTCTGCGTTCTGCTGGGCAGGAGTACAAAGCTGGCCGCAAGCAGAGTCTGCGGGAGGCAGCATTAAGGTGCTGACGGCAAGCGCCGGCTACCTCGCCCTTTGGAGGACTCTGAGAGGCAGATGACTCTGCCCGGGTAGAGGTGGCTTCCTTCCCCCAAAGCCTTGACTGTGACAAGCCCTCATGCTGATTGGGGAGGCTAAGGAACCCGCCTGAGGTCCCACAACTAATACGTAGAGGAGTTAGAATTCGAGTCCAGGCAAGCTGGGTCCAGAGCCCCCATGCTCAGCCAGCTTGGCGAACACAGTCCACCCCTTGGCAGTCCACAGCTCTCCTGAGATGTGCCTGGTACCACTCAGTGTTCCAAAAATTTGAGCTCTTTGAGGATGTGATGTAAAGGAAAAGGCACTGAAAATCAGCAAAGGAAATCAGAAAACATGGTTGGGGGGTTAGCTCTTCCATGGATTTATTCCATTCATTGCTCTAAGTGCCAATGCAGTGCCGGGCACTGTGCTAGGTGCCACCACTAAACAGGAGCGAGACCCAGTCCTTGCTCTCCAGGAGTCAGTAACTACTCGGTGACTCCCTGCTCTGCGGGAAGTGTGCTCCTGGGCACTGGACATACGTGGTCTTGTCGAATCCTTAACGTGACAAATGAACCCTTCATTGTTATGTAGCGTGTAAGAATTGTGACTAGAGAAATTAGTGAACTGTGAGTATTCCGTTATAAAATATGATTCTATGTAATTGAATATTAATTAATTACATATGATTGGAGGTGGCAGCGTTTGACAGCTAGGAGCGCAGGCTCTGGAATCTCATGGCCTTGGTTCTAACCCTGATTTCTTTTTTTTTTTTTTGAGACAGAGTCTCCCTCTCTTGCCTGGGCGAGTGCCATGGCGTCAGCCTAGCTCACAGCAACCTCAAACTCCTGGGCTCAAGCAATCCTACTGTCTCAGCCTCCCAAGTAGCTGGGACCACAGGCACGCGCCACCATGCCCGCCTAATTTTTTCTACACATATTTTTAGCTGTCCAATTAATTTCTTTCCATTTTTTGGTAGAGACGGGGTCTCGCTCTTGCTCAGGCTGGTCTCGAACTCCTGAGCTCAGAATGATCCGCCCACCTCGGCCTCCCAGAGTGCTAGGATTACAGGCGTAAGCCACCGCGCCCGGCCTAACCCTGATTTCTTACATATCAGAGTGTTGTCCTTGATCACGTCACGTCACTCTCTGTGTCTGCCTCTGCCCCCCACTTGTCCTGGTCACAGGGGAGGAGGTGAAGGAGGCCAGCAGGATGAGCAGAACTGCTATCTTGTAGGAGTCACTGAATACGGCTTTGGGGCGGGGGAGAAACCGAGGGCAGAGGAATGTGTGGTTGCGAGCAGGGGCTCTGGAGGCAGGACAGGCCTGGCCCCAAACCGCGGCTGTTCCAGTGGCTGTACGACCCCAAGCAAGTAGCCCTGCATGAGGACTCTCACTTCCTGCACCCGCCAGATGGGGACAGTAGCAGCACTTAGCTTACCAGCTGTTGTGAGGATTAAATGAGACGATGAAAGCATAGCACACAGAACGTGGTCTGAGACATAGTAAACAGTACAAAAAAAAACCCCAAGACAAAAAACCAAAAGCAGACAGCCTTCACCTATCATT
>NW_012150508.1:0-76214 GCF_000956105.1 Propithecus coquereli | reverse complement strand
ACAGGCATGTGCCACCATGCCCGGCTAATTTTTTCTATATATTTTTAGTTGTCCGATTAATTTCTTTCTATTTTTAGTACAGACGGGGTCTCGCTCTTGCTCAGGCTGATCTCGAACTCCTGAGCTCAAACAATCCACCCGCCTCGGCCTCCCAGACAGCTAGGATTATAGGCGTGAGCCACCGTGCCCGGCCCAAACAATACTTTTTAAAGAATGATCGCCTTATATTATGATGCAGACCCTAAGTCCTTTCCGTTCATCCATAACAGCTGAGGAAACTGAGGCTCAGGGAGGGGCAATGTCCCAGGTCTCACAGCTGGTAGGCGTGGCCTCTCTGATGCCCGGACTCTAGCTCTGTTCGTGGTGCTCACTGACCTGCGCCCTTCCCTGCCCCGAGGATGCATGTCGCGACCCTGAGGGGCATCTTCCCATGTCGTTTCTGGCTCTGGTAGTGAGAGCTGGACTTGGGTAGGGGGGCTCCAGACTAACCAGCCGCCTCCCCAGCTCAGACCCCAGCCCACGGTAGTGCTTCGGGTTATTTGCTCTTTCATCCCAGTCTTCTTATGAAATAACGTCAACAAGAACAACAGCACAGACACTCCAACATCTGTCTGGTGCTCACGATAGGTTGGGTCATCTCTCTTGATCCTCATGTTAACTGTGGAAGGTAGGCAGTTCAACACACATATCTGGCAGATGAGGAAGCTAAAGTTTAGAGAGAAAAAGTAGAGCCAGGGTTTGAACCCAGGCAGCCTCGCCGCAGAATTTCTGCTCGTTCGCCTTTCACTGCGCACGTCCTCTCTGCAGGAACTGTGCGTGCTGAGAACTGCATACCAACATAGCCCAGCAAGGCAGGTACTGCTGTTACCCCATTTCGCAGATGAGGCAATTGAGGTTCGTAGAGATTAAGCAACTTGCCCCAAAATACATTACTAAAGTGGTAGAGGCAGGACTTGAGCCTCTTTCTGAGGTCAAACCTGTGCCCTCCACCATCCTGTCTGCAGAGGAGGGGTTCCCAGCGATCTCTCTCCAGCTGAGGCTGGAGAGGCAGGAGCTGCTGGGCACAGGGCAAAAGCAGCGCAGCAGGGAAGGCAGAGGCAGAGCCTCCATTCGAAGCTACCCAAAGGACCCAGTTGTCTTCACCCGACGGCCTGATTAAAGATAGAGCACGTGGGCCTGGCTGCCCGGGAGCCGAGCCGAGATCAGAGACCGTTTCCAGCAAGCCTGGGTCTTTTAAGTCATCCATCTGTCTGCATTTTTCATCACGCGCCATTGATTTGCAAGGGCCCTTCCTGAGAGCCCCTGTGATGCCCACCTGGCAGGGTGGCTGGCTCTGGTGTCCCTCATCCCTGGGGTGCTCCCCCTTTCCAGTAAGGTGGCTCAGCACCGGCTGCCCGCTCAGCGGCCCCCGAACCTGGATCCTCCATCACCTGCACTGCCAGGGCCGAGGGCCTTGGTCGCTGTCTTCCCACCCCGTGTCCCGCATCGCGAGGGCTGCAGGAGCTCTGGGGCAAGCAGATCCGAACACAAATACGGGACTCCTGCCCCTCTGTCTCGCACCATGCCCCAGTCCAGCTCTGCCCCTCCCTGCCCTGGGAGGTCGACCTCAAAGGATTGCACCCCAGGCTGCCTTAGACACTGGCAGGAAACCAGAGAGTGGGAGGAGAGAGGGGTTGGGGTATTTCCACTGAGGTTTTGGCTACACTTCTCTATAATGGTAGCTCCGGTGCCGTGGCCCCTCTCCCACACTCCTGTCCTTGCTGGGTTCTGCTAACGCAGGCCCCCCTTCTCCCCTCCCCCGGTGCCTCCAGAACTAGGGGTACTACTGGCTTCCTGCCGTTGCAGGTCCCCGGGGTTTCTCAGCATCCATTGCTAATTTCCTTAGTCCTGCTCATACCTCTGTTAAATCTCCCTTGAAACCCTGGCTGATGCGACTTCTGTTTCCTTCCAAAATCTTGAATAAGTTACAGGAACTCCTGGCTCCAGGAAATGTAACCATGGGCAGAAATAAAAGCTCCCAGATTAAGGCTGCGGGGACACCAGAAAGACTCATGTTTACTTCTGTTTAGAGGACAAAAGTCATGGTCCCTCCACCATACACATTCGGTAGGGTGTCCTCATTTCTCTCTCTCTCTCCTCTCTCTCTCTCTCTCTCTCGCTTTCTCTCTCTCTTTCTCTCTCTCTCCTTGAGGGATAAATAGAAACACTCTGTTTTATCAATGCTCTTTTGACAGCTGCTTTGTCTAGAAAGGTCTGAGGCTGAATTTGAACCTCCTGAATAGAAGGGGTGGAATGTCCTGATGAGGGAGTGGGCTTGGATCACACAGCTCCCCATGAAGCCTGCAGCCTTCTGTGTCCCTGGCCAGGGTATGACTTCAGGCAACTTCACTGCAAATCTCGCTGAGTACCTCAATTGGCATTATTTGTCTGCAAGTGATAGAAAGACCAATGAAAACAGCTTAAATAATGAGAAATGTATTATCTTGCTCAACAAGATGTCCAGAATAGTAGTACTAGAGTAGGCAAACTCAGCAGCAGCTCAGCGGAGGTGGAACTTTCAGTTGGCTTCTCAACTACCCTCTTGGCTTTGCCCTCATGGTTACAAAACAGCTGCCTCAGCACCAGACATCACAGCAAGATCTAAAGAAGGAAGGCAAGAATCCCTTTATTAGACACTGATCCAACTGCTGTAACAAGACCCCAAATAGCTAGATTTTGGATTAAACAAGATGGATATTTATTTTCCTGTCCCTTTATAGTCCAAAGCCAGTTCAGGGTTAACATGGCAGCCCCGTGGTATTAAGGGCTAGGTTTCTCTATCTTGTTGCCCTTATCTATAAGGACAGAGATGGATCGTCATCATGTATATACAGTGATGGGGCTACATTCTGAGAAATGTGTTGTCAGATGATTTCATTGTTTTGCGAACTTCATAGAGTGTTATTTCCACAACCCTAGACGGCATAGCCTACTACACACCTAGGCTATGTGGTGTAGCCTGTTGCTCCCGGGCTGTAAACCTGCACTGTGTGTTGCTGCACTGTAGGCAATAGAAACACAATGGCATTTGTGTGTCTGAACATACCTAGACGTAGAAAAGGCGCAGTAAAAATACGGTATTATAATCTTAGGGGACCACTGTCGTATAGGGGATCTGTCGCTGACCGAAACATCATCGTGTGGCCCATGACTATACTCTTGCCATCAAGAAGGAAGACGAGAGGGAGGGGAGAACGCGCCCCTCCTTCAGAGATTGCACACATCACGACACTCGTATCACTGGTTAGACGTGGCCGCGTGGCCACACCTGGCTTCAAGGGAGGCCGGGAAATGTAGTCTTTGGGCAGCCACGTGCCCAGCTAAAAAGAGAAAAACAGACAGTTGGGGACAATGTGTCATCTCTTCACAGGCCTGTCTCATGTCCCCTTCGAATAACAAGGAAAACCTTCCCAGTCGCCCCCCACCACCACCCTTGGATTCCTCCTCACGTCCCATTGGCCAAGGTTTGTGCCACGCCAGTTCCGTGTCTGCAGGGAATCCCGGCTGGTTGGGACACAAGTTCTGCCGGGAAGAAAGAAGGGCGAGAGTGGCTGTTGAGTGTTTCGTGTCAGTTGAAATCGTGTACCAGATGACACAGCTGCAAGCTGGAGAGCGGCTCTGTTCTCCCATCCCCACCTTTCCGTGCGTGGCGGGCAACAGGAGCTGGCCGTGCTTAGCTAGGCCAGCGCGGAAACGAGCGGCCATCCAGCGAGAAGGGCTGGGACGTTGCTGGATCTCAGGGACTAGAAGCAGGAGATCCAATGCCACAGGACTCCCTGCTCTCTCTGCAGGCTGTCCTCATTCCCTTGCAGACTGCGTCCTCCACAGGAGGGGGACACGGCCGATGAGCCCTCCAGAGCCCCGTCCCGCAGCCCCGCGGCTGGGCAGGAACACTTCCTCCGTTGCTATGAGCAACCCGTGGAAGAACTGCACAGCGGGGATCCAGTACCCACCGCCAGACCGATGACCTGTGATCTCGGGAGCGAGGTCATGGAAGGACGGGACGGTCCCTCCTAAAAGCATGGCATGGACTCAGGAGAGGGTAGGAGCCCCAGAAAGAATGGTCAGGGTGGAGCCTGGGTAGATAAAATAATAGGTGAGCATTTGCATTCTTTAGTAAGACTGACTATGGGGGTGGTGAGGTGACCTTGGACGTTAAGGGTGGTAAGGAGGGAATGACAAGACCCTGGAAAGCTGCTCAGATTCCAGAAGGAGCCATCCCTGGTTAAACCGCGTGTGGCTCATTGTTCTGATGTATTTTCCGGTTCAGGTATGAGACCTCGTGTTCAGGATTGTTCGTGCGCTGGTTTTCAAATTGTGCTCCAAGGAACCGCTGGAGGCTGGAGGTGCGAGGGTGTCCCCACTGCAGCCAGAGTGGCATTTTTGCCTGTTTTGTCTATGCTTGGTTTCTGCATCTATATAATGGCAATAGTAAGAGTAGCTGTTCACAAGGTTATTTTTAGGATCAAATTAGATAATCCACGAGAAGGGCCTGGCACATAGGGAGTGCTCAAAAGCTGTTGGCTACTGTTATTTATTATTTTGCACGAGATATTATTTGCAACAAAGGTTCTGTGGTTAAAGGAATTTGAACTCACAGATCTACTGGACCGGAAGTTCCAGGAGTCTGAAGGCCCAGTACAACCTGGCAGCCATGGGGCCCTGGGCAAATCTTGGTCTCCTCCTGCAGATTGGACCTGCCACCTGGTGTTCTCGTGCCGCCTGGAAAACAGGCCCTTGCTTCTCCCCATCCCCAGCCCTGGGACACAGCCCCACACCAGGGCACGTGGCTGGGCAGGATTTTGGCCCCACCTGACGGCTGAGTTGGGTGCCCTTACGTAGTACAAGTCGCGGCCATCTTTCTGGCCTCGGTCTCCTGTTCGGTTAGGTGGGGGTTGTGTGGTACCCCACCGTCCAGCAGGGTGGCTGCGACTGTCAGTGTGTGATGACTGTACCAGGCTCTGCCCCTGCTGTGCCCTCGCGTGGAGGAGCTGGGACTGTGGCTGTCTGGGAGTCACGGGCGATGGGAGGACAGGTGCTGGGGAGGGGGCAGGTGGGAACCACCAGGAAGATGAGCTCTGGCCTGACCCCAGGGAGAGGTGCCGTGGGTGTCCATCTGCCACCCTCCCCACCAGGCCTCCCCCCAGGGGCCGACAGACCCCTACTGATCGACTGGGCCCTGCGAGTCCCGCCTGCCAGGGCCTCTTAGCCGAGGCCTTTGACCTCCTGCTCTGTCCAGGCTGCCAGACAGAGGCACAGGCAAGGGAGGGAGGGACATCACGGTCCCCCACCCCCACCAGCCCCAGGGCAGCCTCTCGTCCAACTCCTCTGAAAAGTCACAGGGAGCCCCTCCTCCCCGTTGTTCATGAGCCTGGAAGCCTGGTGTTGCAGACTGGAACTTTCCAGCCCTCTCTGGGTAGTCCCTTTGACAGCCTAGTGCAGGATTTTCCAAACATGCCTGATCCCAAGAATCACCCGGGGCACTTGTCGAAACCACGGCTTCCGGAGTCACGCTGCTCTTGCATCCTGACTCAGTGGGCCACGGTCGGGCCCAGGAATCTGCATTTTACCAGTACCTCAAATGATTTGATGGACACTGAAGTTGGAGAGTCACATAGCCATTGAGATTAAAGGGGGTGGCCTACGGATCCCTTCTGACCTGGGTTAGATGCTGTGCGACCTTGGGCAAATGACTTAACCTCTCTGGTTCCCTCTGAGACAAAATGGGGACAACATAGTACAGGATCAGAGGATCTTTGCGAAGGCTGAGCGCGAGCAGGAGAAGCCTGCAGCTGTGCCTGGTGAGCAGCAGATGGTGGTGACCAGTATTGTTTTTGTGATTATTACTAATAACACAGCTAACCCCTGCCTGCACTAGGACACTAGCTTAGGTGAAGGAGGCGGGGCTCCACAGGGCACATGTTCCAGTGTCTCCTACCCATGTTCTGCCCCCTCCCAGGGCCCCGGGATGGAGCTTAGCCCTGTCCACCCCAGGGCCTGTTAATGCCATTAGCTCTGCCGGCCGCATCCCCTCCTGCCGCCCTCAGCACCTCCCTCCCCAGGGTCCCGGCCAGCCGCTGTCTGCTTCTCCCATCAGGGCCCCCACGTGCTGCCCTTCTGGGGTGGGGGGTGGTCAGTCCCACCTCAGTGATGAGTGCGGGGCGGCAGCAGGCCCCGGGCTGGGGCCGGAGGGCAGGGAGTGCGTGGTGGGTGGGATGTCACCGGTTTGGGATCTGCCCTTGTGCTCGGCCCCTGATGAGTCCCAAACTCTCCCCTGGGCTGTGCAGAGGTTGGGACGAGGTTGCGGAGGGGAGGAGAACGAGGCAGGGGGACATAAAAGAGCTAAAATCCTATCCCCACAAGCCTCCTCCCCGCCTCCCCTCAGCCTGAGGGTGTGGGGTCCCAACACACAGAAGCCAGGCGTCTTCACCGGCTCCGCGGCACGCACCGGGGCCGCAAAGGAGCCCCGCACTGTCCTCCCACCTGGGGGGTTTCTACGGGGGAAGGACAGCTGGAGGCAGGCACATCTGAGTTTGAGTCCTGGCCTGCGGCTGTGTGTTCTGCCTCCCTGGGCCTCGACTTCCTCACCTGTAAAAGGGGGGTCGCCACAGGCCCTCCTGCGCAGAGTCCCGTGAGGATGCATCACGCTGCAGCGGGTGCTCCGCGCTCGTGGGGCCTCTCTGTATCTGCCCGGCACAAACCGCATTAATGGAAAGCAGAGCTGAGTCACAGTCACCTGCTGGCCGGGCTTCTCTGTGAATCTGACTGTCCTCGTTTCCCCTGACCCTTCGGTCCTGTCCCTGCTGGGATACAGCGCTCACAGGGCTGCAGTTTGATCTGGGCCAGGATTGCCGCCTGGAGCTTTCTTCGCCGCTGAACCTCGACCATAGCATGTTTTTCATGCACTGTAGGATTTCATTCATTGCATTCAATTTAATGTGAACATCCTGAACACCCCTGATCCGCAAGGCCATGGGTGACCATCTGGAACATTCACTCACAGCCTTCTTCTTCCAAGAGTTCCAAGTTCCAGAGTTTCTTTTTTTTATTCTCCCCTTTTTCTCTGTATTGGACCTTGGGTCACAGAACTGTATTCATCACGATCCTTCGTTCATGCCATCCTCTTGCCACAGGTCCATGAGTGGTTCTCCTTTGTTTATTTATACCAATGAACACCCAGGACCTGATCATCCGGCCCAAGAATCAGAACATTTACCAAAACTTGCACCTGTTTGTGGGCTTCTGCCCTATTCTTACTGCCAGCCTCCCTAGCCCTGGAAGCCACTGTCTTGGGGCCTGGCTCGGGTGACTTGATCATCTGGAAGCCAATCACTGTGGCCTGGGGGACAGAATAGGCTGATTGGCCAGGTCTGGATCACTTGACCACACCCAAGTTCGGGGCTGAGGGCAGCAGGCTGGGGTGGGCCGGGGTCCTGGGTTCCAGTCCTGACTGCTCCTCTTCTTCCTCATGTACTGAGGGCGTAACCCACATCGTCTCATTAAATCTAACATAGACTTTATGCAGGGGGGCTGTGGTTACCCCTCTCCCACAGCTGAGGCGGCCCAGGAAGAGCAGGAACTGGCCCGAGGGTACCCAGCAAAGTGGGATCAGGCAGGGCTGTAGAGTCCTGGAGCTGGGAGGCCCCTTGGGATCGGCTTGACTGTATGTTGGGAACACAAAGCCCAAAGGGATTGAATTCCCTGCCCCAGGTCACACGGCAACTTACTGCTCACAGCCCAGTGCTGCCGCCTCCTGATTCAGGGCCTGCTCCATGAAACCAGACAAAGGCAGCTGTCAGGTTCCTCTCTCCTCTGATCTCTTAACCTCTGTGTCCCTCCAGGCCCTCATCCGCACACGGGGACGGCAGCAGGACCCACTCAGGAGCTTGTGTGAGGCTGAATCAGGGTCTCATTTGCAAGGTGCTGAGCACAGCGGCTGGTATATGGCGAATCCTCAGCAGATGAGGGTCGATTAACGATTATGATCGCGGCCTGCGTTTCTCCGTCTGTAACCTGGGAAGGCTCGGATGATCTAAGGGGTGTGCCCACACTTCGGAAAAATGTAATTTTGAAATAGTCCTAGAGAGGAAGTCCAGCATAGTGATTAAGAAACACAGACCCTGGGACAGCTGGTGTTCGAGTGTCCACTCTGCCAAGTGTTAGCTGAGCCATCTTGAGTGAATTCTTCAACATTTCTGTGCCTCAGTTTCCTCATCTGCATAATGGGGGTAATGATAGTTGCTACCTCCTAGAATTGTTGTGGGGGTTAAACAAGTTGACCTCTATGTGACGTGCTTTGCACAATACCGGATGTGGTTAAAGGCTTTATAAATGTTAGTTATTACTAAAAATGCTGGTTATTAGCTTTCACTTTTTATTATCAATTATAGCTATAGTAATAAAATAGAATATAAATGCTATTAACCTTCCCAATAGAAAATAAAATCAAATGGCCAACAAACATTGGGGATTGATCATTAATTTTTCACCTTTTACGAAGAGTTGTCAGAAGAGATTACCTAAAGTGGATAAATGAAGAAATAGAAATGTATTTTTATGGTTCAGTTCCGAAAAACAAAAAACAAACTTGGGCCGGGTGTGGTGGCTCACGCCTGTAATCCTAGCACTCTGGGAGGCCGAGGCGGGTGGATCGCTCAAGGTCAGGAGTTCGAGACCAGCCTGAGCAGGGGCGAGACCCCATCTCTACTAAAAATAGAAAGAAATTATTTGGACAACTAAAAATCTATATAGAAAAAAAATTAGCCGGGCATGGTGGCGCATGCCTGTAGTCCCAGCTACTCAGGAGGCTGAGGCAGGAGGATTGCTTGAGCCCAGGAGTGTGAGGTTGCTGTGAGCTAGGCTGACGCCACGGCACTCACTTGAGCCAGGGCAACAGAGTGAGACTCTGTCTCAAAAAAAAAAACTTGGAGTGTTGGGAAGAATAGAGAAATTTACTTTTTATTATTTTTTTAACCATACGCATGTGTTTATTCCATGAAAAAAACGTTCAATGAGAACATTTTAAAGACAAACATATAAAGATACATCCACACAAGCGAGTATCAGTCAGAAGAAAGCTGTTGGTCTCTGTGCGCTGCCATGGAAAGGCGTCCTCGACACATCATTCGGTGTAAAAGCAGATTACGGAATGACAGGTTCAATATGATCCGGGTTTTTGCGAAGGGAAAAGATAGATTTGAAGCAAGTGCGTTGGGTGTTGAGGGAAAATGTCAAGAAGGGCACACACTAAATCATTGCAACGCTAGCCCGCCTCTGGTTAGTAAGAAATAGGAAAGAGAACAGAGAAGTCCACATTCCTGCACCGTTTCGAGTTCTTTGGACAACAAGCATGTATTACTTATAAAGAGAAAATATGTAAATAACGAAATACATTGGAAGCAAATGTGATGATTTTGGTTCCTAGTGGGAAGGAGCGTGACACCTAGAGCCAAGCTCCCCGCTTCCCCTCACTCCCAACCAGGCCCCGGCAGGAATCCCCACTCCTGTCGGATGCTGCAAACGTCCCAGAAGTAGCTTTGCTGTAACCCTGGCTGGGCCCGCCAATCCAGGTTGGCCCCACTGCGCAGCGACAGTTATCCTGAGCAACTTCCTGACCCAGCAAGAAGACAACTGACTGCTGGGGCCAAGGAAGCCTTGTGCTTAGCTCGCCCCGTGGAAGATTCTGGAACTGGGAGCAGATAGGCCCAGGCAGGCCCAAGTGAGAGGTCACCTGTGGGTAGTAGTAATATAAGGGGCATCAGGGGACCTCCTTCAACATGTCCAGTGATTCGTTCATTCACCCATCAAACGTGTATTCAGCCCCTGACGGTAGCATCTGAGTTCTCACCACTTCGCAAGTGCCCTGCAACACGGCTTCTGCCCCTCGCTGGCCCGACACCTTCATTTTGTGTTAAAGGCGCATAACGTCCCCTCTCCTATTCCGAAACGGACCCCAAGGATACACCGTAACCTACCCACTCACATAATTTTCTAAAAGATCCACATAGAATGCCCCAACTGTAATAAAAGAGGGAATATAAAGAATGTCCTATAAAATAAAATCCGTGCTGAAGCACGCAAGTGATCAGGCCCAGCTGCTCTGGGAGACACATGAACGGTCGGGGGCGCGCAGCCTCCGCAGGCCCGCAGCGAAGGCGACAGCTACAGGCGTGCAGGCTCGCGGGGCGCCGAGCAGAGACTCCAACACGCTAACCGTATCACCGTCAGATGCGCGCTTCCAAAATTGTGAGCAGCTCCTGGCACGTTCTGAATAAAGCTAAATATAGACTGCTCTTGTTTTTGTCTTGAGTTGCATCCGGAAAACTCAGGATATATTCAAAGTGTGCAGAAATGCTTTCTGTTTATATGTAAAGCAGAGTTAAAGTCTAGACTCACATAATGATGAACACATTTTCTTTCTCACATGAACGTCTAGCAGGACGCAGGGGAGTCACGTGACCTGGGGGACAGTTCCTCACTGGGCAGGGCTGTCCCACTCTTTTTTCATCACCTGCCTTCCCAGGTCCACCCCTGCTCAATACGGTGGTGCCCACCCTTCCTCATCTTTGTGACAATCCAAAATGCCCCTGTCTACTTCCAAACCATCCCTTGTCACCCAATTAGATGTGTCATCTAACCATCTCAGTGATCTCCTGTGAGAAGTACTAATGTCATTCCCATTTTACAGATGAGGAAACTGAGAGCGCCCAGGTAAAGTGGTTGAGCCAGAGCCCTTGCCTGAAGTCCATGCAGTCTGCTACATGTCCTTCCCTCCTGTCTACCAGGTCTGGGATGGCACTGAAGACCCAAATATGAGAAAGGCATCCCAGCTGGAGGGACGCCAACACCTAGACCCCGTCTCTGTGCAGCTTAGGGAGGGTTTGGACAAGGGCATATATGGAGTGCTGGGACATACCGCTGAGGAAGGACCGCAGAGCAAGGAGCTCCACTGCTGGGCCAGGTGGGAAGGTGGAGGGGCAATGAAGGAACAGCACTGCAGGCAGGGGGAACTGCATGAACAAAGGCACAGACGGAGGACAGGGGAGCATGAGATGCTCGAGGTCTGTGAGGAGTGAGGGCGGTAGCAGGGATACATGGGCTGTGACGCGATTGTGAAGCGCCAAGAGGCATGACAAAGCAGCAGGGTTTGGTTTGGGCTGAGCAGGCAGTTGGGAGCCATGGGAGGTGTTTGAGCAGGGTACCTACCTGAGGGTGTTGGTTTTAGAACAATCCCTGGGAGTGTGGAGGAGGGTGACCTGGGAGGGTGAAAGGAGGAGGCGGTGGGTGTCTCAACAGTTCAGGCTGCAGAGAGGGTGAGAGCTGACAGCAGAGCCATTTCGGAGGCAGAATGAGCAGGCTCATAACAGACAGGCTGCGGGTCCAGGGTGAGGAGGAGCCGCCAACAACGGTGGAAAGCAGGCAAGGCTGGAGGAGGAACAAATTCGAGCAAAAGCAGGATCTGGACTAAGACATTTAGAATTTGAACTCTTTCCCCAACACCGCACCCCCACCTGCTGCTCCCTCTCCCTGGACACTCACCCCTAGTATTCAGTGTGGCCGGGGCCCTGTTAAATGTCCCCTCTTGAGGGAGCCTGCCCTGACCACTCTGCCTAGAAAAATAGCTGCCACTTCTTTTATTTCCTGTGCCAGCACTCTGCTCGTTCCTATTGTGACGTTCCCATCGTAAGGTTCCTGGCCTGCTAGCTTTCTGGTCCCTAGAAGGCAGCAGGGATCCTTCCTGTTTGAGGCTCCTGTATTCCCAGGGCCTGGCACTGTGCCTGGCGCATAGTAGGTGCTCGAAAATGTTTGTGGAATGAATACAAAAGATACTGGAGGGCCATCAGGGAGAAATGCCCAGCGAGCGCTCAGAAATGCCCCTACTGCCTGAAAGCCACCATTTGGGTCTCTCTCCTTTGATGTCAGCCCTGTTGGTCCTTAAAGTCACAGACAGGGATGTCAACACTTCTCTCTGAGCCACTCACCACGAAGGGGTATGTCAGGCTCCCAGCGAAGCCTGGGGTGGAGACTGGGAGTCTCTGCGGACTTCTCCCCCACCTGCTGCAAGAGGACGGCGGGAGGGAGATCCCTCCATCCTTGCGCTGTGGCTGCGTGTAGGGGGGTGTTCGGGATGCAGGGAGGGAGGAGGAGGAGACCAGGAGCCGGGTGCTTCCTGGAAGCCAGAGGCAGGATGCCAGAGGCGTGTCTTCCCCAGCAAACCCCAGGCCCAAGGGAGGGAGCACCAGCCCTGAGCTGAGCAGGTCCCAGGCACCCTGTAGCCCGCCCCCAACCTGCCCTGCAAAGCGTCCGGTTGCCCAGTCGACACCCTCATTGTGTCCCCACAGAGCTCCTCAAGGGCATGTCTGGCCTTAATAAAAGAAGTCGAACGTCCTCAGTCATTCTGTGACCTCCACTGTCTGTCTTAATTCCCACCCCGGCCCTGGGAGATGTGCTTTCTCACCATCCCTGTTTCACGGATGGGGAAACTGAGGCTGAGGGAGACTGTGGCGCATCCAGGGACACAGAACTAGGGGGAGACATGTCTCATGCTCCTAGCCACAGCACACGTGCACCGTCATCTCCACCCCAGCCCCACAACGGACCTCCCATGCCTGGGTATACAGCGTCTGGACACCCCACGCCTGGGCACCCCACACGTGGACACCCCATACGTGGACGCCCCACACCGGCAATGGGAACAGGCCAGTGGGGGCCCTGGAGACTCTGACAGCCGGGCTCCCAGGATCACTAACCCAGAGGGTCTGCTTCCTTATCCCTGCTCCTCAGCAGGAAGTGGGCGGGAGAGAGATAAGGGGGGAGCCAGGGCCGCTGAGAATAGAAGGAAGTGGCCAGAGAGGCCAGTGTCTGAGTCTGGGGTGGGGGAAGGAGGGGCGGGGACGCTATCTTCTACAAGCACCCTGGCCCAGGAAACCCCAGGAGAGGTGGAAAGGGACCAAGGCCAGAGGGTCTGGTCCCTGTGGCTGGGGCGGGGGCAGGGGTCATTAGTGTCTGCCTGAGACCCAGATCAAAGGGCCCAAGAGAGGACACAGCATGACCCAGGACCCTCCCCTTTCCTGCTGCCTTGACCCAAGTTGGCCGAGCAGGTCACTGGGGCCCCCATCTGTCTACGCTCTGGATCCATCCACCAGCCCCCACCCACGCAGTCGGCCCCCTCCATCCAGGCCTGCGCTCACCCCACCCGCTCAGCCATCGTCTGCTCATCCTGCCTCCCTGCCTCTGAGCTCGCTCCTGTCCTGTCGCCTTGCTGACTCGTCTGTGGGTCCCAGCTTAGACACAGCATTCTCCGGGAAGCCTTCTCAGACCCGCCACGTCTAGCGTGAGGAACACAGCCCATGGGCTCCCACAGCCCTGGTCGTCCCTTCCTATGACGCTATGACAATGCCGATTTCATATACATGTCCACTTCCCCAGCTCCCCGAGGGAGCTGTAACTCTGCAGCACCTGGGGCAGTGCCTGGCACATAGTAGGTGCTCAGGGAATCCATCTGGAATCTTTCTTTCGATGTCCATCTCCCCACTCTCCTCCCTCCCTCCCTTACTCCTTGCAAGGCTTCCTGAACGCCCACCTGGGCCAAGCTGGTGTTTGCCACTGCCCTTGAGGACAGCGGGGCCCAGCACAGGAGTACGTGAGGAGAGGGCAAGGGGATCGGGGGCCTGTCCACAAATCACATGGCAAAAGCCAGAGAGAGACTCCTTGGGCTCCAGGGGAGGGGATGAGGAGGTAGTGAGGGTGGGCTTCAGGGAGGAGGTGGCATCTGAGCCAGCAGAGATAGCAGTCGCTGGGGGGTGGGAAGTGCATGGAGGCAGTCTTCCTGAAGCCCAGAGGGGACAGAGGGGGAGTGATGAGGCAAGATCAGTATCAAACTGGGAGGGGGAGAGGAAGAGAGATAGAACACCAGGGAGATGAGAGAGACAACGTTACAGAAACAGACCGAGTGAGACCTCCAAGCCCCACTGCATGCCCGGGGCGTGTGTCGGGGGAGGCCAGAGGATGGTCGGGGGCCTGGCTGTGGCGTGTCCTGCCTCTGAGAGAGTGGACAGACCCTGGGGGGAGGGGCGCTGGCTCCTCATCTGCTGGAGAGAAATGGTCATGGTCACAGGCCTTAAGGAAGCCGATGACTCACAGCTGGAGGCCCTGAGCCGCCTGTGGTGGGGGTGGGGCTGCGGAGACAGCTCTGGCTCCAAGGATGAAATGCTGCAGCCAGCGCTGGCGCCTGGGCCTGCTCACTGCCTGGACGCCTCTGACGCAGACAGGCTGCCCCCCAAAGAAGAGGCCTGGCTGAGCCCACCTGCGAGCCTCCCGCTGGGCTGTGCCCGCCTCCCGTCCCCCAACCCCTTCCTCTCTGGGACTGGGAAGGGTGGTCTGGGGCCTGCTGGAGTTGGGCAGGAGGTGGGGAAGAGGGTGCAGCACCGGTCCTGAGGTCACTCTGAGGGTGAAGCTGGGGTGCAAGCCAGTCGGTGGCCCTGCGTGGGATCTGCGTGACCTGGACGTCAGGATAACTGGGGGGCTCTGGGGTCGGGGGAGCAAAGCAAAGTAGCCAGGGATACGCCGGTCCTCGGGTGAGATGTCCTGGCCCCCGGCCTTCCTAGGCCTAGCTCTTAGCAAACCCCAGGCATTGTTCAGGCTCAAAGTCCAGGGAGAGTGGACTTCTTATCTGCCCTCGGGGAGGACTTAGTTATTAAAATGAAACCAGCTACCATTTATTGGGAGCTCACTGTCGGCCAGGCATGGAGCTATGTACTTTATACAAACTCCGTGTTTGATACCGCAAACGACTGTCACTCACAGACACAGCATCTCTCCTGCATTAGTTATCTGTCGCTGTGTAACAAACTACCCCAAATCTCAATGGGTTAACGCAGCACACATTTATCGTCTCACAGCCCCTGTAGGTCAGGAACCGGGCACATTCAGCTGGGCTCTCGCTTCAGCGTCTCTCACAAAACTGCAGTCCAGCCAGCTGCCAGGGCTGCAGTCTCATCTGAAGGCTTGACCGGGAAAGGATCGTTTTTCCCAGCTTTCTTGGTGGTTGTTGGCAGAATTCTGTTCTCTGCGGGCTGTGGCCAGAGCCTGCCTGCAGCGCCGTACCACGTAGACCTCTCCCACATGGCTACTTGCTTCATCGAAGTCCACAAGCAGAAGGAGGCAGAGTCTGCCAGCAAGATAGAACTTGCCAGCAATCTTTTGTAACATAAGCAGTTACAAAGTGAAATCCCTCCACGATGCTGTATTCCATTGATTAGAAGTGAGCTCAGCAGAGAGGATTGCAAAAGGCCAGGAACATCGGGAGGTGGGATCACTGGCACATTCTTAGAGGCTGTCTGCCGCCCCTCCATTTGATAGATGAGTTAACCATCCAAGGTCACAGCTAGTAAGTGGCAGGGCCAAGATTTGGATGTGGGTCTGCCGGACTTCCCATCCGTAGCGATGCTGAGCCCAGGCTCCGGTAACAGACTGGCTCCACCACTGCTACTGGCTGACCTCACACAAGTTAGTTGCCACTCGAAGCCTCAGTTTACTCCTCTGTAAAATGGGGATAACAACAATAATAATGATAGAAAGTCTCACGTAGCACTTGCTGTGGGCCAGGTGCTCTGCACATGAGTCCTTTCATGAACGAGCTCGCTTTATTCCTACAGGCACCTGTGCAGTATGAGCCCTCCTATTTTGCCCACACTGAATCCTACCATGGCGTTTCCTATTTTAAACTGTCCGGTGGTTTCCCCTCCCACTCAGAGCGAAAGCCAGGGCCTTCTGCACGGCCTCCGAGCACCTGCAGGGTCCGTCTCCTCGCTCTGGTTTGCAGCCATGCTGGCTTCTGGCTGTTTCTCAAACACACACACACACACACACACACACACACACACGCCCGTTCTCCTGCCGGTTCTCTTGCCTGGGCTCTTGCCTGCGCCTTTGCTCCCGTTTGTGCTGCTGTTCGTGCCGCTGTCCGCCTCTTCCTGCCGCTTTTGCTGCAGTTTCTTCTCTCGTCTCGTTTCTCGTGGCGGTCTTGTTTGCGCCCTGGTTTAAGTACTACTTTCCTTCCCATTTTCTTTTTTCTTTTTTTTTTCCTTTTTCCCCCTCCTATTTTCTACTCCCTTACCCTGCTTCTCGTGTCCTCACGGCGCCGATGTTATATGATACCAATTCTGGCTTCTTTATTTATTGTCTGTCTCCTTCAATAAGCTGTAAACTCCACATGGGCAGGGACTTTGTTTTGTTCACCGCCGTATCAGAACAGTGCCCGGCCTGCCCAAAGGCGCTCATTAAATATCTGAGGAATGAATGAATGGATGAATGACTGAAGGCTTTTGGTCACTGAGGGGCAAGGTCATGAAAGGCATGTCTGACCCTTCTGTTCAGCCTGGCTGCACCCCCTCCTCCCCTCCTTGCCTTCTCCCTCTAGGAGGTCAGGGTGAGAAGGAATTCTGGGAATAGCTGAAAAGAATCTCCCCCACTGTTGCTCAGAGCAAGAATGCGGCCTGGCCCTGGAAGGCAGAACCTGCTGGGGCACCTTCCGCCTACCAGCCCTGGCTGCCGTCTGCTGCATTTAAACAATTCAGTCCGAGCAGAGGTTTCCATTCCCATGGCAGAGATGGGCAGTGCAATAATGAAAATCACGAATGTGAATACAAATGCAAATACAGATACGAACAGCTCATGACGATCGAGCTATGGCCAGGTGTTATGGGCTGAATCGTGTCCTCCCAAAATTGATATTGAAGTCCTAACCCCCAGTACCTCTGAACTCAACTGTATGTAGAGATAGGTCTTTAAAGAGGTAATTAAGTTAAAATGAGGCCGTCGGCGGGCCCTAATCCAACATGAGTGGTGTCCTTATAATAAGAGATTAGGACACAGACACACACAGAGGGAAGACCATGGGAAGACCATGTGAAGACGCAGGGAGAAGACAGGCGTCTACAAGCCAAGGAGGGAGACCTCAGAAGAAACCAACTCTGCTGCCGCCTTTATCTTAGACTTCCAGCTTCCAGAATTATGAGAATATAAACTTCTGTTGTTTGAGCCAGCCAGTCTGTGGTACCTTGTTATAGCAGCCCTAGCGAACTCATACATCAGGTATGATGCTAGGCGGGCCATGTGTGCAACTCTGGCCAAAGGGCAGATCTGATGGGGTGCTTCCGGAAGGTTTATGTCTCTCTTAAAAAGGAGCAGCAGGAGGAAGATGCCCACTCTCTTAAGGCCTGTGGACACTGTTGTTTGGGCATGTTGTGCCTGGAGCTGCTGCAGCTGTTTTGCCACCATGAGGCAAGCAAGGATGGATAAACAGAAAGATGGAGGGAACGTGGGTCCTTGGTACCCATAAATTACCCACTCTAGTTCTGGACTTCTGTTTATACGAGAAAATTAAATTTCCTTGCTGTTTAGGCCACTTTGGGTTGGGCTTTTGCTGTTTGCATCCACACTGACGTAGCATCCCAGTGAGGGAGGCCGGCCCCAGCTCCACCCCAAGGCTCGGAGAAGTGGGTGACACATCTCACCTCATACAGCAAGTGAGTGGGGTTGCTGAGACTCAGGCCTCAACTCTCCACTTCAAACTTCAAGCTCTCTGGGCTATGTCAGGCTGCCATGGCCCTGACGTTTTGGATGGGAGAAGCTCCCTGTAATCTGAAACCCCTTGGCCTCCAGCACCGCCATGGGAAGCAGGCAAGGA
Source organism: Propithecus coquereli (assembly GCF_000956105.1). Classification (NCBI taxonomy): domain Eukaryota; kingdom Metazoa; phylum Chordata; class Mammalia; order Primates; family Indriidae; genus Propithecus; species Propithecus coquereli. The sequence continues at coordinate 58,486 of NW_012150508.1, read as the reverse complement.
GGACGCAGAGGACGCAGAAGTGGGGCCAAGAAGTGGACATTTTATGGAAGTGGTCATGGACTCGGAGGGGCGGGACCTGGTCAGAGTCGGGGGCAGCAGGCCACAGCCGAGGCTGCCTGGGGAGGCTGCCTGGGGAGGCTGTGAGCCCTGGTTTCCTCCACTGCACCATGGGAATGATAATAGTGCCTACCTCTTTGGCTTGCTATGAGGAGTAAACAAGAAAATGCAAAATGCTACAGCAGTAGCGGGCTGTAGTAAGTGGTCCTAGGCCTTAGCTAGTAGTATTATTATTGCAACATCAGTCTGCCTCCCTCTTGGCCGCCTCCCACCTGGAGCAGCAGCATTAGTTGAAAACCGGCTTTGGAAATGTCTTTTAGTCCCTCAGTTGCAGGAATTTGTCCCAGGTAGCAGAGCAGCTCTGAGATGTTGTATGTTGAAACCCAGGAGCCCACAGGCATGATTGGAATTCAGGGGAAGGGTCCCCCAGGATTCTTTGCACGGCCTGCCGGGACCACTCGCTTTCTCCTTCTCAGTGAGTCAGCCTGGCTGAACTGCGCTGGGTGGGCTCGGCTGCTGTCAGAGGAGCTGATCACCCTCGTCGCTACTGTTTATCCAGCGCCACTGTATACCTCTTTTCATTCACCACCACCACCCTCCTGAGTGGTGGGTATCCTGTCCCTGAAGAGGAAACTGAAGTTCAGAGTGGTGAGGTCACTTTTCCACAGTAAGTGGCAGAACTGTCATCTGCACTCAGACCTCTCTAGATCCAGAGCCTGTGCTTTGTCTACTCTCCTGCACACACTGGAAAGTGGTCCCTTTATCCCACCCAAGCCAAACCCAATCGGGGGTCCAAATCATGAACTGGTCGCCAAACACTGTGGTGAATGGATAGTGCCCTATGTGTGAAGTGCAGTGCCAGGTACCACGTGAGATCCCTCCTGGAGATTCACAGTTTACCTTAGCACAGTAAAGGCTCTGAGAAGTCCTGCTGTAAAGAAGCCTGTTTAACTTTGATCGACTACCAGTTTCCATTGGTAGCTCTCTTTTCTGAGGATCCTGTTCACATCCCGTGCACGGAACATACTTTTGAGAAAGGTCAGTCTAGAGAGGGGAAGAGTCTTTCAAGGGCCTTCACAGCAAAGCCACCCAGACAGAGTGACTTCCTCCCCAGAGGGGCACAGAGACAGCAGAGAGCAAAAAGGGATGGGCTCTGGACTTGGGGTTCCAAAAGGGCTGGGGTGCTCAGGTACCTGGATAACTAGCTGGGGATTGTGTGTGGGGGGGAGGCTGGAAAAAAAAAAAGATCTCTCCCCACGTCTCCAGCCAGAAGGAAGTATCCAGACTGGAAGGGAGACAGGAGAGGCTGCGGTGAGGGAGAGGGGACAGGAGCCCAGCAGGTCAGGCAGGACCGGCTGCCAGGACGCAGTGCAGGAACTGGAAACCACTCCATGAATTTTAAGCAGCAAATGAATTAAAACAAGGAATTAGGTGTTTGCAAAATTGTGAGGAGGGCTGGGCTGGAGAAGGGACAGTCAGGCGCTGCCCCCAGACTTTGGTTTGGAGGGTCATAACTGTCACTGTGACCCAGAGGCGCGGAAGCTGCTGCCGCCACGGGGACTGCCACACACCCACAAGGCCGGTGAGCAGACGCTGGGGCCACCAGAGTTGCAGCGAGGTGGCTGCTTCTCCTCCCTCCCTACTTCATGCAGGCGCATTTAACTGGACAACCCCATTCACAGCCCAAATCCTAGCTGCAAGGGAGTCTGGGAAAGTGATTGTTTAGCTTCTCAACTTGCTTAACACTAGGAGGTTGAGAGAGCCCATCCAAGAACCTGCCCCATCAGTGGACAGCAGGCAAAGTTGAAGGAGTTTATGCTCTTCGCAGATCAAAATGTCTGCAGAGAGGGGTGGCTGGTGTTGGGTTAATGTCATAGCATCTCTGATTCTCTTGGCTTTTCCCTCTTGTGGCAAGACAGCTGTCATATCTCCAACATTATACTGGTTATCCCATGGAAAAGCAAGCCAGGCAGAAGGAATGGCCAGTGCAAAGGCCCTGAGGCCAGTGCTTGCCTAAAGTGCTTGAAGAAAAGTAAGGAGGCCAGAGTGTAGTCAGTGAGGGGGCCCAGAACAGAGCAGAGAGAAGATGGGAGCCAGCAGGTAGACCACGTAGGGCCCTTGGGCCATTGCATAGACTTTGAATTTTACCCAGTGTGAGATGGAGCCACTGCGGAGGTTTGAAATTCGAGTTTTGAAGAATGACGTTATCTGACTCACATGGTAACAGGCTCACTCTGAGTAGTGTGCAAGACGAGATGGGGGGCGGGGGCAGACGGAGGCAGGGGGAGGGTGCAAGCTCGAAGTGAGGGCTATTGCCATAGCCCAGACGAGAGAGGAGAGACGGGGGTGTCTTGGATGAGGATGGTGGTAGCGGAGGGGAGAAATGGTTGGATTCCAGGCACATTTTGAAAGTGCAGCTAACAGGATTTCCTGACAGATCAGATGTGGGGGGTGAGAGAAAGAGATGAGTCAAGGATGATGCCAGGGTTTTGGCCTGAGCACTGGATAGAGAAGGCCACGGCTCTTCCTGTTTCTTGTAGGTTCTGGGGAAGGTGGAGCAGGTCAAGGGTTCTGTTCTGAACTTGTGAAGTTCAACTCTTGTTCATCTTCAAAACAGCTACCCGAGTGCTGTTTCTCTAAAAGGCAACCAAACAAATGAACAAGCAAAAACCCTGGTTGGCTCAGTCATGACGTCCCAGCTCTCTGGCTTTGGAGGGGTCTTTGTTCAAACCTGCCCAGGCATGACTTTCCAGCTCTCCCCTCCCCACCCCTCCACGCCTCTACGCCCACAGCCTCCACTGAGCCTCTGGCAGAGCATTCACTCACTCATTCACTCACTCACTCATTCATTCACTCACTCATTCATTCACTCACTCATTCATTCACTCACTCATTCATTCACGCACGCACGCAGCATTTGTTTAGCATCCACTCTGGAAAACACCGAGTTAGGCTCTGGGGTTCGGAACCACATAGAGCCCACAGTCATTCCCACCACCTTCTCCCCACCCCAGTGCCTCTGCACAAGCTGTGCCATTTGCTTCACATGCCCGCCGCCTCTTTCTCCTACCCCTATTCATCCGTAAGGCCCAACTGTATCCTCTCCTCTGGGGGACTTTTTCATGCCCTAGACGCAAGGTCAATGTTTCTAGCATCCTCTGCCCTGTCCTCTGTGGGGTCTTCTCAAAGGCAGTGCCCTCTGTCCCCAAATGTTTGCCTGAATGAGTGATTGGAAGTTAGCAAGGATTCAGCAGCCCTGATCTGGGTCTGAGCCACACTTGGTTAATGATGTCTTCCTGATCACGGCCCCAGCTGGGGTGAGTGAGCCTTGGTTCCAACCTCTTTTCAAACGAACCAGCAGCAATGTCCTTTTGAGAACTCTATGGCCCCTAGGGAGTTACGGTGGGTTCCCCAGGCTGGAGAGGAGGAGGCAGGAACAGGGACGGGGGCAGAGAGGTGCTTCTGATCCCGGTTAGTCCAAGCCACCAGCACCAGCCATCCCCTGTGGCCTCTGAGAGCCACGGCAACCATGGCAACCAGGATGGGGGGCCAGGAGAAGGGAGCCAGGCCCACAGAGATGCCTGCAGGCCAGGCTGGGCTCAGGGGCCACTCTAAGTGTTTGTCAGGGTGGGGGATGGGAAAGAGGGGGGTGTCCCAGAGGCGAGGAGTGAGCTAGCTCTGGGAAAGGGGGATCCGTAATACACAGTGTTGGAGCTCTGGGCTGTTAACTGTCCTTGTGTTCCCAACAGCACAGGGTGCTGAGAACCGGGAAAGAAAGATGAGTGAGAGGTACAGAGAAAGAGACCGACACTGATAAAAGAGGCAGAGGCCAAACACGGAGAGCAGGAGAGAGAGAGAAAGAAGGAGGGGAGGATATTAGATGGAGAAGGCAGAGAGGAAGGGGGGAGAGAGTCAGGGACCTGCGTAGAGAGGAAGTACTGGCAGAAGACACAAAGGAACACAGAGAAACAGACACACGGAGAGAGGGAAGGAGAGACGGAGGGAGGGGCAGTGCTGATAGAGGTGGGGAATGAAAGGAAAAGAGGCGAGGCAGAGGTGAAGGAGCGGCAGGTGCGGAGGGCAGGGCAGGTGAAGGAGCGGCAGGTGCGGAGGGCAGGGCAGGTAGGAGAACGCGGGGCAGAGAAGCAGAATCACCTGGGGCGAGGGCATGCGCAGAGAGAATGTCCGCCAAAGAGCAAAAACGTGGGACCGGAGTGAGTTCAACCGGAAGTGAAATGAGGAAGAGGAGAAAGAGTCAGACGTAGAGGGACCATCAGGAAAGGGGAGGGAGGATATGGAGGCTGAAGGATGATCAGTTCAGCAGAGGACACGAGCTCGGCCACCGTGGCAGGCTCCCAGCCCTACCCCACGCAGGTTCTTGAGCCCTCTGCCATGTAAAGGGCCCAGAGACAACCCAGTCTGCCCTAGAAAGGGTCACCAGGGCTCAGCCCCTTGTCTTCCCAGGAGAGTGGCCAGGCCAGGTGTCCCGTCAGAGCAACACTGGGCCCAGAAACCGTGTGCCTGGGCTGTTTGGTGGGGACTCAGAGGAGCAGCAGCAGCCACAGCAGGTTGGCTGCTGGAAGTGTTTCCTGGCGGCCACCCTCCTTGGGTCCTCCGTATGTTCCTTGCATATGTTTAGCAACTTGCCTCCAGACTATGAGCTGTATTTACACCTGGGCAGGTAACAGTTTATTGTTGGGGAAGGAAGCTGGCAGTGTTTTCCATCTCAAGGTAGTATTGCCATCTATGTAGGTTGGGATTACCAGGCAACCTGCAGCTCCTGCTTAGTGAAAAAATAAGAGCTACTGCTTTGCTGCCAAGAGGTAAATTCCTCCCAGATGATGGTGCCAGGAAAAAGAATTTCTCTTTCAAAGAACTGAATAACTTGTTTTTTCCCCTGAAGACAAATGAGATCTATAGAACTCAGTATCTCTTTTTGCCTTGGCTGCCAGGAAGCTCAGATCAAGATGCAATGGTAATGAATTTATAACCAATTCCTAAACTAAAGATTCTTAACGTGAGGTCCATGGATCCTAAAGGCTTTCTAAAGGCTCTGACACTATATGCAAAACTATGTCTATGTATGTTTTTCTGGGGAGGGATCTTCGGCTTTCCAAAGGTTCTCAGAGATGTCCACTACATTTAAATGGTTTAAATAGGGGGTGGTCAGTATTAGGCTTGCAATATCATGTCTGTTGGTTCACGTCATATCCGATACTCCTCTGTTGCAGAGGTTACTCGTGGTCCACTGAGGCCCCTCTCCTCTTCTTCTGTAGTAATACAGCTGCAGGTGTGCACATGCTTGCCCAGCGGACTACACTTCCCATCATCCTCTGCACCTGGATGTGGCCACTGAGAGAGCTCTGGCCAATAAGCTGCGAGCGAGTCATGCACGGCCTGGCCTTACGACACTGAGTGGGCCTTTACCACACTCCTCCCCGACTCCCGCTGGCTAGAACCTGGAGCCTGGCTATGCCAGGAACCCAATCTCAAGCAGGTAGAAATGACAATGACTTCAGTGGAAGAGCAACCTGGGTCCTGACGACCTTGGAACTGTTACATGAGTGAGAAAGACGTTCCATATTATTTCGCTGTATTGTGGGGTCTCTTTGTTACAGCAGCTTAGCTTTACCCCGTCAAATATGCCATTGTTGAGTTCCCACAGCAGAACCACATTTTGAACTTAGTCACCCAGTTCCTGGGGCTATTTAGCATCATGAGAAGGTGCCCCTGGCCCCATCATAACCACCCAGAGGACAGGAGGCCTTTGTCACGCCCCAGGCGGACTTCCAAGCCTCCCAGCTCTCTGGCACGTCTGCTCTTCCTTTCCCCAACATGGGCCGTCACCAGCCCACTGGGTCCTCGCTCGTGTTCCCCACCCTCACATCCCTTCCTAGACAGAAGCTGGCTCTCCTGGATTCTGTCTGAAGGCAGGGCAATGGCTGAGGACACAGGCGTGGGCTCAGTCTGCCTCCAGCACGGGCTTTGTACCCTCAGGGAGCTCATTGACCCCTCTGAACCTCGGTCTCTTCATCTTTAAATGGGGGATGACGAACGATGCCCACTGCATGGGACTGTTGTGATGATAACTCGAGTAAATGCATGTGCAGCTCAACTCCCGGTCGTCTCCGTCATTGTCCTCCCTTTACATCCAAGTCACCGCTGGCCTCCACCGGACCTCCGCGGAGCGGAGCCTCCCTGTCTGATCTCTTCACTCCAAGGCCCCGGAAGCCTCTTTCCCCTAAGGTGGGTCCATTGCTGAAAAACGAATCATCCCTAAATTTCGTGGCATAAAACATCTCCCGCGGTTTTGTGGGTCAGGAATTCGTGACGTCTGGCTAGGTTGTTTTTCTTGGAGTCTCTCATGAAGTTGTAGTCAGGATGTCAGCTGGGGCTAAAGTCGCATGCGAAGGCCTGGCTGGGGCTGGAGGATGTGTCCCCATGGTGGCTCCCTGCCCTGGCTGTTGGCTGGGGGCCTCAGTCCCTCACCGCAGGGTCCTCTCGCCATGGCAACTGGCTTCCCCAGAGTGAGTCGTCCAAGAGAGAGAGCAGGGACAAAGCCCAAATGCCTTTCACGATCTAGTCCCAGAAGTCACACACTATCACTTTGGCCACATTCTGTGCATTACAGGGGTATCACCAAGTCCATACCACGCTCAAGGGCAGGGGAATTGGGCTCTACCTTCTAAAGGGAGGAGTGTTGAAAAATTTGAAAACACATTTTTAAACCATCACAGACATGGTCGGCAAAAGTCCTTGCTTGAATTACATGCAGGCAGACGCGCACCCCCTCCCCGTCACCCTTGCACCCCTCCCCTGCACACAGGCACAGTCCTCCTGTCCTATCACAGGGCCACGGGTAAGGGCACTGTCCCTTAGATGGCAACCCTCCCGTTGACACTACACTTTCTCTTCTGTGACATGGGGTATAGCAGTAGGACCTGCCTGGTAGAAGCTGTCATGAGGACTAAATGGGCTCACACTCAGCTTGGAGCAATGCACCTGGCTGATAGAAGGTCCCGACACTTGCCATCAGTATTGTCCTATCGAGTTGCCCTGTGGCATGACTTCCAGCATGGCATGCTGTATACAGTAGGCGCTCAATACATGTGTTCCTGCCGTACTGATTCACTATCCAGAGCTTCTCTGTGTCCCCGGGTGTCTCTGACAGGCTTCTGTCAACGTGGGCCGCATTAGAGAAATTGAAACAGAAGGACAGGTATGAGAAAAGATTTGAAGAAAATAAATCACAGTCGTGGCCAAACCCTTCCCACAAATGGACCCTCCCACGAACACTGGCCAACCAAGCTTGCCTGTCCTTTCTGCCCTTTCCCTTACCGTACTGGGGACTCGAGCCCAGTACGAGATACCGGGAACCAGGAGCAAGGCTGCTTCCTCGTCCCAGGAGCACTAAAGCCAGTGGGCAGCCCGAGGGGAGCACAGGCGTTTGCACTCAGTGGTGGTGCCCACCCTTTGCCCTCCCAGGGGCTTCCTTCATCAGCCTGGGACCTCACTCCTGGGGGCTCTCATCACAGTGTCTCTTGCCTGTGGCTTCACCAGCGGATAATCTTCAAAAGACGACCTAGGTCCTAATGGGTCTCTCTCTCTGTCAGAGAAGCAGGTCCCTAGAGGAACGGGGGTCCGAGCTCCCACTCAATGTCTCGAAGTGTCATGGCTAGCCTGCCGGGTAAGGGAACGAGAACCATTTGCTCATTCATTCGTTTCATTAACAGACAACCACAGAACCTCTCTGGGAGTCGGGATTTGAGCCACGCACCTTTTGCATCTGCTAGGAGTGATCTTCAAACACAGGTCCCGGGACACGAGACAGGGCCTAACCCATAGTAAACACTTCAAAAATGTTTGTTCTTTGAATGAAAAAATGAATTCACTATGCTGCTTAAAACCCCACTCTGCAGAACTCCTCATAAAGCCCAAACTCTTCAGCTGGGAATTTCGGCAGTGAACAAAACAATGATCCCTTGCCTTCTAATCTAATTTATAAGTATATAATACAGAATCTTAGAAGATCCTGAGTGCTATGAAAAAAAGGACAAGATAAGGGCATTAGGATTAAAATTTTAAACAGGGTGGCCAGGGTAATCCTGGCTGCAAAGGTGACATCTATGGGAAGGTCATGTAGCCATCTGGTAGAAGAACATTCTGGACAGGGAACAGTAAGTGCAAGGGCCCTGGGGCAGGAACATGTCTGGCATTTTGGTGTCAGAGGAATGGCCACGGGCCCGTCTGGCTGGAGCAGAATAAGCTGGGTGGGAGAAGAGAAGGAGATGACCTAAGGCAGGGGGTGGCAGATGGATCAGGCTGAGCCTGGTAGGTCATTGTCAGGAGTTCAGCTTTTACTCTGAGAAGTGAAGGGACAAATGCAGGCCTGTCCTCTAGATCAATAGTCCACTCTGCTTCTCAGAGGCATGTGTGGAGTTGGAGATGCTCGTGGGGAATGCCCAGGATTCGTGAACCCCACTACAGATGACAGAGGGAAAGGGCCTGGACCAAGGTCTCCAGGAAGCCAGAGGTGGCCAGGTGTGGAGGGGCAGGGGTGTACCTGAGCTGATTTCATGAGCGATCCAAACTAAGCCCGGGTCTGCCTGGGCCCCTGCACCACCAACGCTGGCACCTCTGCCCTTTGGTTTCTGAGCCCAAGGGTGAAACCTGGGGTTCCTTCCCAGACTGGGGGTGGCTAAGTCTTTCGTGCTTACCTTAGCCAATGGCTCCCTAGAAAACTGGCTCTTTCCCGCCATTGAGAAAGGTGCTTCAGGCCCCTGTTTCTTAGGCCTGTGGTGGGACAAGCTGCTTAACGTTGAGGAGAAGGTGGAAGCTCCTTGGAGGAGACACGACCCAGGGCAGATGACTTGGATCTCTCCGTCCTCCAAGTCCACTACCGAGGCTGGGCAGGTCCCCGGGAGAAAGCGGGAGAGGGGGACAAGAGAAGACGGGGGGTGGGGGTGGGAGGGGTGGCTGTATCATTTGTCTTTCGAACCAAGGCACTTTGGAGGATGAGAAGGCACGATGGACAACCACACTGCACAGCACGGACGTAAGCAGGGTCCTACATGGGGGGACACAGGCAGGGGCAAAGCCAGGGACAAGAGAAGTATGTATAGGGACATCCGTCAGCACTAGAGGGAACTCGTGACTCTTCTCGCCCAACCTGGACAACTCAGGAGGGGCAGTGCCTGGTGTCGGCCACCCGCACGTCGCCAGCACAGTTGGAACTAGAATCTCCATCTGCTGACGTCCAGTGTGGTGGTCCCTCCTCCCACTGCCTGCTGGTGTTGGGTGTCCCTGAGGCTCCACGGGGCCCTCTTAGAGCCCAATGAACTGTTCCCTTGAGTTCTTGTTAGTCTGTTTGTTTGTTTTAGGGGGTGGGTTCCAGGCCATAAGAAGTACGGATTGTTCAGCGGGTTTTTGTTTCCCATAAAGTGCTGTTGCTCTCCTTGGCCAGGCCCTTAGGAGAGGGGAGAAGCCACCCACTACCCCCATAGGTGGTCCTCGGGGGTCTTTCCCTGCCTTGGAACATGAGGCATGTCTGGGGCCACTTCCGCAATCCACACCTAAGCCCAGGTGCTTCCACGGGCCCTGCACCACCCGAATTGGCTTCTTTGCCCTTTGACCTCTGTGCCCGAGAGTGAAAGCTGGACTTCCTGGGGTTCCTTCACAGGGCAGCCTTGTGTCTGCTAAATCCCAAAGCAGAGCGTCTCCACCAGGGTCTGCGAGCTCCATTAAATGGGGACTGCATCTGTTGGATTCACTGGTAAACCCGGTGTTTACCTAGCATGGTTGCTGGCACTCGGGTAGTATTCTAAAATGCTGAATGGATGAATGAAAGCTCAGGTTTGAGGGCTCAGACGCCAGAATGTGGCCTGGTGACTCTGACAATGGTGTGCTCAGTGGTACAGATAATAAAAAAAAATAAAAATACAAGACCTTTTTGGCTGGGGAGGAAATGCTATTTGATTTTTTTCCCTTTAGGGGATTTAACCTACTAATTGTGTTTTGCTAAAGCTAATATTCATTGATTATTTGATTCATTCTTTCATTCACTAGATATTTATTGAGCCCCTACCAGGTGCCAAGCACTGTGAATTAAACACTGGATAAGGCCGTTCCAAAGTGGCTGGTTCACTCACGCTCAGATGCGAGCTGCCTTGGTCTTCTGTGTTGCAATCATCCGAACAGACCCAAGGCCTTGTAGCAAAGGTCAGCCTCTTAAAAAAATGAAGCCACTAAGCAAACATTCTCGGGCAGCTTTATGGAGTTAAGCTGTTTATGCTGGGGAAGCATTTCTAAAAACTGCACATGGGGACGTTTATCCGCCTTATAATTGGCTCTGGCTCCTCTGTAACTGAGCATCATCAGGCATAAGCCTGTCTCTAGGTTTATTAGAAGTTTACATATTTGGAATAAAAAGCAAAGAATCAGGCAGACAGTAGCAGAGACAGAGGAAAACCTGGGAGGAGGGACATCTGGAAGGAGACAAGTGGACATCTGGACTCGTGGGCTTCAGCCCCGGCTCTCTTGTAGATCAGAGGATGAACTTGGCCAAGCCACTGCTCCACTCTGACGCGTGAGCTTCCTCATCCGCAAAGAAAGCCGGTGGGGCAGAATCACTTTTGATAAATTGCAAAATGCTCTCCTACTCCTCTCTTCCGGGAGTCCTTATTCCGTCTTCCTGCATAGGTGCTCGCCCATCCTCTTGTCAGAATGCCAGACGGAGGTCGGCAGGCATCGCTCTGAAAAACAAGGAAAGTCAAATAAAAGCTGATCATTGTCTAACACTCATTAGCTTGAGAACAAGATACTCGCAAGCTACTCTCCATATTTTTTTGGTGAAAGGGTCTTGAAGGTCAGTTCACATATTGACACATGAACTAACTGTTCCCATTAAATGAGTCAGGCAAGATGTGAACATTAATTTGAGTAAGTGAATCAGCTTCACTCTGAAAAAAAAAAAGATACCGTTAAGCAGAACGGCCGTGTACCAGCACACACACACACACACACAGCATGGACGTATGATGCCGCCTCTCACTCTCTCGCTCTCGCTCTCAAGCAGAGGGCTAGCCACCGCCACTGTCCTTCCATTTCCAGGGCTCCGTGGGCTCCGTGATGGGCTCTGGGATCCTGGGGCCTGTAAGAGGGCTTGAGTTTCTTCCTGCGGGTCTGTAAGTTGTTTTCATTTACCAGACAGGGAAGCTGACGTAACAGGATAAAGTTATTAGAGGCAGCAAGATGAAGTGGTTAAGAGCTTGGATCCTGCAGGCAGATGGCCAGAGCCTGAATCCCAGCTCTGCCACTTAGCCAGGTGATGTCTGCCTAATTCCTTTGCCATTCCGTGCCTCAGTTTCGCCATCTGTAAAATGAGGAGAGTTAGTACTGAGAAATTACTTAGAAGAGCACCTGGCACATAGTGAGTGCTCTGTGATTTTAGTGGAGGAAACCATTCCTGAGGGAGCGGAGAACTCCGGAGCCCAACTCCTTCCTGCAGCCGCTCCAGCGACAGGTGGTGCAGAGCACACTTGTCAGTGAGAACTTGGCATGGGGTCATTTCTTTTGAGCCTTGTCACCTTGCAGTGTGTGTTCGGAATATGGAAGCTAGGTGGGGTGCGGAGGGAGGGAATGTATTAATTTGCTGGGGCTGCCATCACCAAGTACCACAACTGGATGGTTTGGAAGCACAGGAAGTTCTGGCCTCACAGCTCTGAAGGCTGGAAAGTCTGAAATTGAGGTGTCGACAGGGCCATGCTCCCTTAGAGACTCTCCTTCCTGGCCCCTTAATAGCTTCTGATGGTGGCCAGCAAACCTCGGTGTTCCTTGGCTTGCTGTGGCCTCGGTCTAATCTCTGCCTCTGTCTTTATACAGCCTTCTGCCCTGTGTATCTTTGCATCATCTGCCCTCTGTGTCTCTCTCTGTGACCACACTTTCCCACCCACCCACTTTTTTTGAGACAGGTTGTCTCTCTGTAGCCCAGGCTGGAGTGCAGTGAAGCTAACGTAGCTCACTGCAACCTTGAACTCCTGGGCTCGAGTGATCCTCTGATCTCAGCCACCCAAGTAGCTGGGACTACAGGTGGGCACCACCATAACTGGCTATTTTTATTATCTTTTATAGATATGGGGTCTTGCTATGTTGCCCAGGCTGGTCTTGAACTCCTGGCCTCAAGTGATCCTCCTGCCTCGGCCTCCCAAAGTGCTGGGATTATAGGAGTAAGCCACCACGCCCAGCCCAAATTTCCTCTTTTGATAGGATACAGCCATGTTGGGTTAATGCCTCATCTTAACTTGGTATCTGCAGAGACCCTTATTTCCAAATAAGGTACCACTCGTAGTACTGGGCGTTAGGACTTCCACATCTTTTGGGAGGGACACGGTTCAACTCCTAACAGAAGGAGAGAGAAGGAAGGGGTGGGAGGGAGGAAGGTTGGAGACAGTGAGGGCGCTGCAGGCAGCCTGTGCTACCCAGGTAACAGGAGCCGTAGGGGGTGTCCTTCCCACCCCAGTGGCCTGTGCTGACACACCCTGTCATTGTGACAGCTGGGTGCAGATCTGTCCTTGAGCCTGGAGATGGCATTCCACAGTTCTGCTGTCTGCTGCTGGCTAGCACCCCAGAAAATGAAGTGGACGTCAAAATCAGCACCCAGGAGGTGAGCTGACCTTCTCATCACCGTGCTCAGCACACCCCTCAGTGGCCTGTGCACCCTGTGTGACTCCTACGGGGTCACTTAGCTTCAAACCAGGCAGCCCTTACTGGCTAAAACAGACTCAGTCCAGTCACCTGCCCTTTGTCTCAAAAGTCATGGTCACTGCAGTCAGAACACCTGGAGTTCTTTCTCCTTCTGCTCTTGCATTGCTTGGTGAGTCACTCCACCTCTCTAAACCTCACTTTGCTCATCTGTGAAATGGGGGCAGTCCTAATAACCATGGGGTTATCAGGAAGAACAGAAGAGATAATGGACATGAAGAAGTGTGAGTCAGGCTACAGAACCCAGGCTCTGGAGTATGACCGCCTGGGCTCAAATTCCAGCTCTGCCACTCACCAGCTAGGAGATCTTGGGCAGGTAACTTAATCTTCCTGAGCCTCCATTTTCCCTACTGTAAAATGGGGACAATAATAGACCCTTCCTCACAGGATCATTTGAAGGAATAAATAGAGATACCGTGTTTAATGAAGTGCCTGGTATTCAGTAAGAGCTCAATAAAGTTCTTAATTTCTGCCTTTCGTAGCTTTGCCTCCCTCTGAGCATGCCGTAGGCTCTCGATATGTGCTCTGTGCATCCGTGAGACTTGGTCTGTGAGGAAAATAGACATAACAGTTTTCAGTACTTACTGTGCCCTGGGTAGGTACTTTCCACGTGTTGTTTCAGGTAACCTTCCAAAACCCTAAGGGGTAGTAGTTACCTCCACTTTGCAGAGGAGGAGACTGAGCTTCAGGGAGGGTAAGTAAATTGCCCAGGGTCACAGTGGGGCTGAGAGTTCAGCCCAGATCTAATCCGCCCCTGGAGTCCGAGAGCTGCGTCATTCTGATACTGCAAGAAGATTGGTCTGAATCTTCCGTGGCGGGATTGTGAGCAACCCCAGGAAGGTATCCGCCGCTCAGGCGCAGGAGGGCCCTTGGCCATGCACGCACCTGGAGAGCTTCCTGGGGGGAACTCCTGGATACTGCCCGAGATCCCGGCTGAGTGATACCGTGAACTTGCCTTTCCATTCCTTCCCCAGGAGTCTGCATCGGAGTGCAGAAGGGGTGGACGTGAGAGGCTCTGGAGTCGGGGGCTGACAGTCCACAGAGGGAAGAGGGTATCCGCGAGCAAGTGAGGCTTGGAGAGCAGAAAATGAGGCAGTTTGGGCCCAAAGAACAGTTAATTTGGGAAGCAGAACTCAAGCTCCCCTAAGCTCCAAAGTCAGCTCGCTGGTGGGTTTGGTTAACACGGCGTCACCGCAGTGTTTTTGCCTGTAAAATGGGAGAGCTGTCGCACAAGAGGAGTCTGAAATGAACAGTTTTTCTGATTGTGTTGATTGCGCCAGGGGCCATATGCATTCTTTGTCCTTACTCACACTTGGGTGCCCAGGTACAGAGCCAGTTCCTGGCCCCAAATGGCACCCTCACAAATATTTCTTGAATGACTAAATTGTGCCAGGTGCCCCTGTGAGACCCTGAGTTCCAAACCTGAATCTCAGCAGCTCTGCATGATTTAAAAAAGTCTTACATTTGTCACATGCTTTCTGGTTTTCAAAGCCCTGTGCAGACGTCATCTCCTTCAGCGTTTACAACAGCTCTGTGGGGTAGGCGTTGCTATCTCCCTTTACAGATGAGGAGGAAGGCTCAGAGAAGTTAGGCCACTAGGCCAAGGCCACACAGTCAGAAAGTTCAATGCCAGCACTGGCCCCAGGCCTCCTGACCTCCTCCCTGCCCACCACTTTCTCTCTGTCTCATGAGCACATGATCCGAATGTAAGTAAGAGGATTAAGGTTTGAATCCCAGTTCTTTATTTGGTGGGCAACTTTGGCAGGTTTCTCTAAGTTTTCCTTTCTGTAAAATGGGCTTCCTAACCATCCCTACCTTATGGAGTTGTTTGGAGAGTTAAGTAAGCTCGTAGGCCTCTGAAGGCCTTAGCGCAGTGCCTGCCATTCCTCACGGCGCAGATTAGCAGTCTAACACACAGAGAGGCAGAGTAACTTGCCCAAAGCTACAGAGCTGGTGAATGACGAAGACAGGCTTTGAACCTGGGCCTATTTAACCTCACAACCTGAGCTTCTACTCAGGCAAACACTGCACAAATGACGGTTATTATAATAGTATTGTACTGTTTAATAATCAGTTGATTAAGAAATGGAGGCGGAGGGTGAACGTTCAGCAGTGTCCTTACTCAGCAAGATCTTCCCTTGTTATTCCCAGGGAGTTGCTTTCTGGAAAGCCTATCCACAAAGCATCTAGAAGAAGCTCGACCCTGGCCCCCTCCCAGCAGAGCCGTCCAGACACTACATCTTTTCTTGCAGGGTGTGTGTGCGTGTGTGTGCGTGTGTGTGTGTGTGTGTGTGTGTGAATGAACACCCTCCCATCCCTTCCTTCCAGCTCCCAGCCAGCGGCATTCCTGGGGGTGGAGGAGGAGCAGGCGGCCGGCCCTTGGGCCTTGTGCTGAAAACACTCAGAGAGGCTGCCCATGGCCTGTGGGTGTTTTACTGGAGGGAGCGAAAGGGAGAAAGTGGGGATCTCTGAACTAGCCCAGGCCCTCGAGGGTCAAGACAATATCCTTCAAACCCCCAAAGGCGGTTCCTGGGATTTGTGAATTTATTTCATTGCAAAGATAAACAAATTTAATCACTCTCAGTTGCACATTTAATGAACTGTCACTTTTTGGAAATGATTGCAAATTACATATAAAAGGAGACAATTCAGGAAAAAATCAGGAAGGCAATGATTAAACATTTAAAATGCAGACTGCGTTGGAAAAACTAGGTTGTAAGGTCAACACGCCTCCAGTGAAAGAATCTGCCCTGTCTAGGTTTAGTGTCATTTATTCAGCCATTCATGCATCTGGCTCACCTGTCCTGAGCATTGATCACGTCCCAAGAGTTTTCCATGCGACCCACACAGCCACTCAATGCCAGAGTTATAGTTATGATTCGCATTTCAGAAATGCGTAAGAGGCTGGCTCAGGCAGCACAGTTAGGAAGTGGTGTACAAAATCCCCCTGAGTGCCAACTCTGCACCAGGAACTGGAGACACAGAGAGGAACAAGGCAGGGCCCCAGACCTTGAGGAGGTCACAGCCTCATCGGCCACAACATTATAAATGTTAGGAGCCAGAGGTCATCTCTTCTAGTGATATCAAACTCCTTTTAAATGAAAGATACTTTCTCCTTGAAATCTTAGGTGAGACATCATCATGCAAAACAAATGAAAAGGATAAAAGCTGTTTCTGGCTAAAGCTGGAAGGGAGCTTTCTGTTCCTCTCCCACTGTCCTTAAGACACCTAGCAGCAGGACCTATCAGCCCAGTCTGAAACCCACTGATCTTGTCCAGCCAAATGCCTCATTTTACAGATGGGAACACTGAGGCCCAGAGTGACGGGAATCACCGAGATGCCCAAGACTGGAGCTTGGGTCTGTGGACTCCTGGTTTAGGGCTCTTTGCTCTGTGTTAGTGCTCCCATGATGCCATTTAGGGTGCCAATGCTCACTCCAGGTGTGCTGTGCCCAGTGACTGGAGCACAGAACCTGGGTGGCCCAACACTGGCCACACCATGGTGAGTTTGAGGCTTTTAGGCCAATTCAACTTTTTTTCCCAGGTGCTGGAAAAAAAAAAACAAAACGAAATGTAAAAGGCCTTTGGAGGAAAAGTAAGTATTTTCAGAACTGTTTCTACTAGACCCTCCACTGCGGGAGGAGCCACAAGCTTTGTTCTTTTCTCACTTTTGTGAAATAGCCAAAGGGTTTCTTCAGGCCATTTGTCCAAGCCCCATTTTACAGGTGGAAGCACTGAGGCCAGAGAGGGGAGCAGGTGCCCCAAGATTACCTTACCGGGCACACTCTCCCGGCGATCTGGATTGGCTCTATCCTGTCCAGGACTCACTCTCAGAGTTCCTGACTTACGACAAAAGGTTTTTAGTTTTGTTTTTGTTTTTTGCCTATTATACATTGAACTGAGTTTCCCAATTGTGGGACATCAGAGATCTTCTAAGAGAGTTAAGGTCATTCATCCAAGGGCTCCCAATACCCTGACTGACCAGGCCAGCAGTGGGGGCAGGTCCCCCTCTAGTTCTCTTTCAACCCTCCGGACCACGGACCACGAGTTCGTTGCAAATATGTCTCTAACACCTTTCTAGCCCTTGCTAATCTCCCTTTTCAAGCCAGAGTGGGGTCTCGGGCTCAGCACCTTCCCCAGGCAGCAGTATCTTGTTAGAATGTTTTTTTATTATTATTGTGGTTAAAGATACGTTGTTAGAATTTAATAACACCGTTTTATTTTCATTGTATTTATTTTCATGGCTACCTTCTATTTATAGTAATGTGATGCTGGTTTTCCATTTATGGTAATGATATAACATATCTTTTTAAAAACAAGCACATTTGAGTAAAACAGAGAGATAACAAAGTAAGAGTTGATTTAAAGAAAGCTATTAAGCAGATGGCCCTAGCTGATGCACAGGGAGGGCCAGATTCTCCGTGCAGGCAGGAGAGGGGGTGAGGTCTGGGAAACTGGGACTTGGAACTGGAGTTATGGCCCCAGCTGGGTGTCTGAGTTGTGCGGTCAACCCCCACGCTCTCCCCCCACTCCCTCCTGCCCCTCCACCCACCCCAGACCCTCAGATGCTCTACCCCTCCGGCCTGCTCCTCTGGCCTCCACCTCCCAAGCCCCAGCACCCCTATTCTAGGCTTACAATGTTTCCTCTTTAAATTTATGTGGCTCCTTGCAACCAAGGAGGCCGACCCAGGGTAGCATTCCGCAAGAGCAGGGCCCGTGGGGCTCTCAGCCAGAAGGGTCAGCTTCTACCCCCAACCCTGTTTTGGCAGCTGAAGGGGAGAATGTGGAGCTGTCCTTGTCCTCCTTTTATAGAAATTCTTCTGTTAGAGATTTTCTCCCCTTGGGTGAATCATTGCTCACTCGGGTCCATTTAAAAGCTGTGGATCCAGGGCTTTTTCTCCCAGCCATATGCCCGCTCTATTAGCCCCGGTGGTTCCGTGAAGTGGTTGAAAGGGCCAGACATCCCAGAAGTCCTTAGAGGGACGTATCCATTTCCTGGAATGCGGTAAGGAAAGGCAGCCACTTCCTGCCCCTCGAAACTCTGTCCTGTGGCCTGACGTTACCAACATTCATGTCCGAGACAGGAGTCGGTTCAACTCCTATCAGTCACTCACTCCTTAGTGAGAATCGGTTGGCCAAGGGGCCTCCTGCAGAGCTCGTGTGTGCTCCAATGTCCACAGGGACTGGGTATGGAGACTTCAGAGCTGGGACTCAAAACAGAGTGGCCAAGGGAAGAGGAGTGGGCAACTGGAGCCCCTCTAGTCTCAGGGTAATCAGCCTCTTTCACATGGGCTGTCCCTTTGATGTGCCCGCTTGTCTGTTTTGTCTGGGGAGGGGCCAGGTAGCTGTTCTCCAGAGGAGGCTCCGAGGTTACAAGTCTCAGCGAAGGCGTCTGGGGCTGGGGAGGGGGGTGCGGCTGTGGCAGAAGTACAAAGATGAAAAGAGAACCCCCCATCCCCTCCTCCCCGCCCCCGCCAGCCTCCAGTCCCGAGGTGGGAGACACAGGTCTGGCCCCTGCAATCAAGTCATTCGCATCGGATCTGGGCTCAGGCCCCGCCCTGATGGAGCCCCCACAGCCCCCTCTGTCATCTGCAAGTCACAGGACGGTGCACTCCCAGGTTTTCAACAGGTACTCCCAGGGCAGCCGGAAGCCCTGGAGCGAGGTCTGGACGCAGGATCATCCCGCCCACCCAGAGCCCTGCGGCGGGGCCGCGGGGGCAGCGCGAAAGTTCCCCGGGAACAAATACTCTCGGTCTAGCGTGGCACTCTCCGCACTCCCTCAACCGGTCTTCCAGTGCAGGCGAAGCCAGGGTCCTTGAACAGAGCGTGGAGGTGGTCGCGGGTGGAGGAGGGAGAACCGGGCAGAGCGTGGCCCAGGGACCCCCAGAGCAAGGCCTGGATGCTGGACCGAAGGCCGAGACCGAGGCCGGGAGGGGGCGAGGGGCAGCCGCGGGAGGAGACGCGCCTACACGGCCGCCGCCACGGCAGCAGCGGCGGCGGCGGCGGCGGCGGCGACTGGAGACTGGAGGGGAGGCGGTTTGGGGAGGAGGAGGGGGCGCGGGGAGAGGGAGGGACGGAGCGGTGGCTGGGAGGTGGGGCCGGCGGGCGGGCGCGCGGCTGCAGCTGCCGCCGGCGTCTCGGGGGCTCCAGGCTGCGGGGCGGACGCAGCGCCGAGCGATCCACAGCGGAGCCGCGCGAGGCCGCCCGCGCCCGAGTCCCGGCCCCGGCCCGAGCCCGGAGCTCCGCCGCCGCCTCGCGCCTCCGGTCCCCGGACTCGCCGCCGCCGCCGGGAAGGCAGCCGGCGCCGAGCAAGTTGCGAGCGCGCCTCTCCGCCCGCGAAAGTTTCCCCCGCGGCCGCCGGCGGGAGTTGGCGCGGGGTCCGGCCGCCGCCGCGGGAAGGTAGGGCGCCGCGCTCCTCCGTGCCTCCGCGCGCCCCGCCGCTGCGCCCGGGACCGGACCCCCACGCGCGCGGCCCCGGAGGCTGGCGCACGGTGGGGGAGTGGGGGTGCAACGGGGACCCCGGGACGGTCCCGGGGAAGCACAGGAACCAAGTTCTACTCAAACTAGCACGGGGGGTGCAGGGGGGACGGGATCGCCCCATCCCTGTCCCGGGTCCGCGAGCGCAGGGGCCTTCGCCCGGGACAGGTGCAGTGCCATGGGCGCCGAGCACCCTGGGTGGGTGAGTGGGGGCTTCCGGATAAAGGCGGGGAGTGGCAGGTGTGGTTGCAAGGTCCGGGGTTCCCGCCACGGCTGCGTCCGGAGGGAGGGGGTGCGCCCCAGCCACCCTGCAGGAGGACAGGTAGGGATTGTGGACTAGGAGCCGGGAGCCGGGCCGGGAGGATCGCTGGGCCCAGCACCGGCACTGAGGGCGGGCCGCCTTCGGGGTTCCTGGCAGCGGGGCGGGGCGCCACGCTTTCCTCCAGGGCCCCCTTATTTGCTACAAGGTGCGTGCGGTTTGGAGAAGCGAGACTCGCTAGGGCGGTGGGTGGATCGAAAGCTCGGGCGCGTCCAGATTTAGGGATGCAATGGGAGTCCGCCTGGAGGGTCGCTCGGCTCGGGTGGGTTCGCGCCGGCTCCGGGTCCCGGCTGGAGCGAGGTGAGTGGCTCCCGCCAGGGGGCGCCGTGTCCCGGCCCGCGCGCCCACCGGAAGGCGAGTCCCGGCTCTCCCGAGACCACTGCGCCGAAGCCCGGGAGTACGCCGGGAGTACGAACCGCAGACCCGCCAGCTTACGCGGGGGCCGCCTGGAGGAGCCCCAGCCGGACCAGAGGAGACGGTCGAGTGCGAGACTGAGGGAGCTGTGTGCTGGAAAGCTCGGCAGTCATGAGGTTATTTTTCCTGGGGCGCTGGCAGGTTGAGTGGGTGACTAGGACCTTCACCCCCTGCCCCAGAAAACAAAAACAAAAGAAACTCTACACTATCAGCGAAGGGTGTAGAGAAGGTGGGTTGAAGAATTAACTTTTCGAGGTTTCTTGGAGTTGCTGAAACTCAAACTGCAAAATACACCCTTTTTGTAAAAGTTGGACCTTTGTTGCCTGGATCTGGCCAAATCCCTAGCTGGTGTGGGCGGGATGGGGCTGGGGTTATATCCACTGGTATCCATCGTCTCTCTGGGCACAAGGAAACCGGGAGGCACAGGGTCGGGGGATGGGGGCTCTTAAAGACTTAAGCGGTCCAAGCAGAAGTGTTAAATTTCTCAGCACCCCACCCCCTGGGTCTGGGGTCTCCAGGCCACTGTCCTCTGGTCATTTCACCGTTACTGGTGGTAACCTGCTCTGTGTCCCTGTTGTCTGACCTCAGGGCCCCTGTGTGTTGAGTCTGTGTGTCTGTGTCTTGGGAAGTGTATGGACAGCTGCCGGCATCTGTGAAGAGTGTCCTCTTTGGCACATGTGGGCTGTCCGGCGTTGAAGCGACGCTGGAGGGACTGTTGCCTCATCTTTCTCTCTCGTTCCTTCCCTCCTCCCCACACCCAAGTGAGTACAAATGAGCAAATCAAAGAAGGTGCAGTGTCCGCATAGTGGCTAGTGGAAGTTTTCATCTTTGTCCTGGCTAGCAGCACGTGCTCCCTGGACAGGCCCCTCCTGCTCCCGTGCCCTCAGAGCCCCCTACAAAGGTGGTGGACATGGGGCGGTCCCTGAAAGGGAGATGAGGCTCCTGACTTCAGTGTAGCTGCCAAGTGTTTTTGTTGGGTGCTACTGAAATGCTCTGGGACAGTGTTGCCATGAGAAAGATCAGCATGATTTTTGTTTTGAATAGAGGAGGAGGAGGAGAGAGGAGAGAAAGGAAGGGTGGAGAAGCCTCTTGTCTCTGGAATCCTCTTTAAGACATTCCAGGGGGCCAGAAAACAAAAGGGAGTTTTTTGTTTTGTTTTGCTTTTAGTGACCCTTGTTTTTCTGCTGAGGGAAGGCTGCTAGGAACAGCCCTGCCCTGGAACCTGTGCGGGAGCCTCCCCCACCCCAAGACCTGCGGCTCCTGTGTTCTGCCCTCCCCTCTGCCCCCCGCCCACACCCTACCTGTCTGAAATTGAAGAGGGGTTGAGGCCCCTGAGGACTGCCGATGTCTGTGCTGGAACTTAGCCTACCTAGACTTCTCCTAGGCAAACTCCCAGACCTCTAACCAAGCTCAGTTTCAAGTCTTGGGCGCTCTGTTTCCTTGTCTACCCTTCTCCCAGATCCAGTCAAGGGGTTCATGTATGTGAAGTTTTTACCCAACCTGAGGCCAAAATGGTAGTATGTCGCTAAAAGCTCCAGGACACTGTCTAGAAGCAGAAGGTAATCTGGGGCTGGGCTTAGGACACTGCCCTTTAGAAGATTCCACGTCAGCCTGGAAATAGCTGCCTGAGTTACCGAATGAGGTTGCGACGGTCTAGGGGTGGGTTGGAGAACAGGGTGCTGGGCAGGAACAGGTTTGGAGGGGTATGGAGATAAGGGACAGTGGCAGGGATTTGGGGGAGGAGGGCCAGGAAAAGGGACAATGGCAGATTTGAAATCCAGCTCTTCTGGATCATCAGTGTGGCCTTGAGCAAGTCACTTTCCCTCTGGAACCTGTTTTCCCAGTCTGTAAATGAGGGCGTCGGCCAAGGAGATTCTGGGGGCCTTGCAACGGAGAGTTAGTGGAGCCTGCCCTTTTAGGGGGCTGGGCATCCTGCTGGGCTCTGCCTTCCATCCTGGCTCATCCTTCTCTCAAGTTCTTGCCTCTCTCCGCCCAACCCTGCACAGCAAAGTCCTGCCTGAGTGAACCCTGCAGATTAGACACCAGCTTTTGTCATCCTTTGGCTTGTGTGGACAAAATGCTCAGCAGTTTTGGGTAGAGAGGATGACGCCGGTGACCGGTTCCTGCTGGGAGTCCCACGGCAGTCTGCAAGCTCACTTCCCACTCTTCCCTGGGAAGAGCCGATGTCAGTTTCTGGGCTGCACATTTTAGGGACCCCTCCCCTTCCAGAGGGCTGCTCTTCTGGCCTATTTCATCAGCCACTGAGAAGGAAAATCAGGAACATTTGTTCATGCTCAGCTGGGACGCAGCAAAGGGAGGGGGGCTTGGAAACCAGCACTCTGGGCCCCCAGAGCAGATGACGCCCGTTGATCAGGCATTTCTGCCACCTGATGCCGTGGAGCAAGCGTGCCAGCTTGGGCTCCTCCTGCCACCCAGGCTGGCACCTTGGACCCACGTCAGTGCTCCGTCTGAGGGCGTGGGTGCAGATCATGAAACACTTTTTAAAAAGAGATGGAGCGTGCGACGATGAGCCCAGCGTTTGCAGCTGGCAGAGCAGGTCTTTCGTCCTGGCACTTGCTGTCTTAAGATCCAGCCCCTGCCCCTCGACTGCACCCAAGACTGCTGGTTTAATAGGTGAATTGAACAACTTGGAGATGAGCAAAAACATGCTCGCTGGTCGTGGGTGGTGTATACGTACTGGAAGGCAGCAGGACGGAGTGGAAGGTCGCTGAACTAGGACTTAGGAGACGTGCTTTCTCATCCCGATTCTGTAACAAATGGAGCAGTGTGACCTCGAGTGAGTCACTGCCTCTCTCTGAACGTCAGTTTCCCTATTTCTTTAGAGGCAGCAATGCATGGTGGTTAAACTGCTTGGGTTTGAATGTCGGCTTTATTCTCCATATCAGTTGTGTTACCTTAAGCCATTCAACCTCTGGTGCCTCAGTTTGCTGATCTATAGAATGGGACTAGTAATATCTCATAATATCTCATGAATAGTCAATGAGATAAAACTTGCAAAACCTTTAGCAGAGTGCCTGGCACATAGTAAGTGCTCAATAAATGTCCAGCATTGTCATTGTCATTACTATTATTGTAAAATGGGAGAGATCAACTTTGATCCTTCCCAGTATTCTGGGTGTGTGTGTGTGTGTGTGTGTGTGTGTGTGTGTGTAAATCCACTTTGGGGGTAGAATAAGTTGCTCTTTTGATTCTTTTCCTCCTTTTTCTCTTCATCAAGGGAGTCCTCCTGAGCCCTGTGATTATTCTCATGGTAGCTTCGTCCCCGTGGCAAGGAGCCCAATTTGACGTCACTGCAAATATCCTTGTTTCTGGCAGTTGAGGGATGATATTTCATCAGCTAGTATTTGCCCATCCTTTCCTTCCACCCTTTGTTTCCCACCCTTAACCATGGTATGAAGACCATATGTGCAGATAATGAGTTTAAGCTGATCAACCTCTCTCAGATTCACCCAAATAAGAGCCTGTCTTCTCAGAAAACACTTTCGACTTTCAAATAATCTGGTTCCTCCGTTGTGTTGCTTTATGTCTGGCTGGCCCCGCATCCCTTTTTGTGGTCTGCCCTTGGTCTGCTGCAGGGACGTGGGCTGGGCCAGGTCTGCGGTCCAAGGCTTTAGGCTTTATAGGCTGTCCTCCGGCTGCTTTCGAGGGGACAGGCCAGGCTGCGTCTCCTCCTCATGTCGGTCCAGCAAGGCTGTTGCTCTGGACAGTCCCAGAGATGATCATCATGGCATCATGGGGGCAGATGTTTGGGGAATGCTCACCATTGGCCAGGAGCTAGATAGTGCTTCATCCTGGTCTCCCCCACCAGGATGGTTCAGATATTGGCCCTGTTTTGTAGACGGGAGAGTAAGGCAGTAAGAATGGGATTTGATTTTAGGTTGATGTGATTCTTCGTCCTGTGCACCAAACCACTTTATGATATTTTCTGTTGAATCAAAACCTCCTGTGAGCCCCAGGGCCCCAGGAAA
The DNA here is from genome assembly GCF_000956105.1 of Propithecus coquereli. Classification (NCBI taxonomy): domain Eukaryota; kingdom Metazoa; phylum Chordata; class Mammalia; order Primates; family Indriidae; genus Propithecus; species Propithecus coquereli. The sequence continues at coordinate 34,472 of NW_012150508.1, read as the reverse complement.
GATATCTCTTAGATTCGGTCAGGCCCCCTCCTCCCTGCTTTTGATCATCTTCCAGGGTCAGAGCACCTTGTGAGATTCCCTGTTTTCATCCTACATGGATTCCTCAGCCATCTGGGGGACAGTGAGGGGGAAGAGTTTTTGGGATATGGCTGCTTACTGAGGGGAATGATCTTATTAAGCAACAAGAAGTTGTAATGGAAAGAGGATGCATGTTGGAGTCACCCGTCTGAATTTGAATCCTGTTTCTGCCGTTTATTGGCAGTGTGGCCTGGTTTTCTTATCTGTGAAAATCAGAGTAATAGCAACAATAACACTGTTATGCTAAGTGACATTAGCTTCTGCAGCCGACCACTCCAGAATCTCAGTGGCTTGATGAACACAACAGGGTCGATCCCACTCACATGACTTGTCTAACTGGGTCTCTGTTCCACGTGGTTATGCAGGGACCCAGGCTGATGGTGACCCCCACCATCTTTGTAGCTGCACCTTCTGGAGCGTGTGGCATCCACAGTTAGCACAGAAGGGGCCGGGAGATGGGAAAGCCACACTAACACTCAGTTGCTTCAGCCAGCAGATGACAGAAGCACTGACTCTCTGTGTTTACATTTATCCTCATGGGGTGCTTTGAGGCTTATGAGATGAGGCATCGAGAGCTTCTGACATAGACCTGGTCTGTTGTCAGTCCCTAACACATGGAAGCTGCCTTTTCCTAATAATGCCTGATGTGCATTGCTCTTTATAGATTACAGGCTGTGTCTATAGAAACTATTTCTGGGCAGATCATATTGTGTCTATAATACGGTGGAGGGAGGTGAGGCCCAGAGAGGCCGAGGGCTGTCGAGTAGGTATAGAGCAGGGACCTTCGGCCCAGGGCTCCCACGACCCCTCTGGCTTACTGAAGTTTACTGCTCTGAGAACTTTTTCTAGAACTTCTCCCAGCATAGTTCAGAACCCACTTCTGCTCCTTTCTCCTCTCCCCATTCCCTAACCTCATGTGTGTCCTCGGCGGGGGTAAGGGGTGGGAGGGGAGGTTGCAGGAACTATCTGGAAACTGAGGGAGAAGGGCGGGGGTGTGAGGTGAGATGAGCCATAGGAACGTGGGCCCCACGCACACTGCTTTGGGAATTGCTGTGCATTCAAGCTTGGGGGTGTCCCCCGAAGCACACATGTTCTAACCTGAGGCTCCTTCCCAACCATGTGGCCCGGTGTAGCCCTTTGTCTCCTTGTGGGATTGGGCAGGGAAGGAGAGGGGCCTGCTTTAGTTTGGCTTGTTTGGCCCTCCAAATCCCTCTCCAAATCTCCTGTCAAATCACGTACCCCAAAAAGATATGTTGACGCTCTAACCCCTGCTACCTGTGAATGTGACATTCGGAACTGGGGTCTTTGAAGATTTAATCAAGCTAAGATGAGGCCATTAGGGTGAACCCTAATCCGACATGCCTGGTATCCTCACAAGAAGAGGAGAGACAGACACACGGGGAGAAGGACACCTGTCGGAGGAGGGAGGCAGAGATCGGAAGGAGGCGTTTACAAGCCAAGGCGGGGCCTAATGGAGGTGTTTGTGTCATGGGGCGCATCCCTCATGCATGGCCTGGTGCCGTCCTCACTCTGTTAGTTCCCAGGGGAGCCGATTGTTCTCTCTCTCTCTTCCTCTCTCGCCACGTGATCTCTGCACGCACCAGCTCTCCTCCTTCCGCTGTGAGTGGAAGCAGCCTGAGGCCTGGCCAGAAGCAGTGCTGGCGCCATGCCCTTGTGCAGCAGAACCGTGAGCCCAATACACCTCGTTTCTTTAGAAACCACCCAGACTCGGGTGTTCCTTTTAGCGACATAGACGGACTAAGACAGGGCCCGATGAGGCATTCCAGGCCTGTGTCGCTGGGGATGGTAGGATGGCCAGGCCTAGGTTCGAATCCTGACTGCTCTACTTAGCGCTCATTCATCTCTCGGGGCCTGCCTCGGTTTTCTCCCCTGCAGAATGGCGAGATTAGAGGAAAAGCACATAGTAGGTGTCACTGTGTTTGCACCTCTCCTTTCCCGCTTGAGCAAGGAGGAAGAGCTGCCCCTGGCAGGGGAGCAGCACCTGGCGAGGGGCCGGAAGTGGCCCAGCACACTTGCTCAGACTCCCAGCTCTTGGGTGGAGAGGCGCGGGCTCCCCTTGGCTCTTGGACTTAGGCCTGTCTTTTGTTAACTACCACTGGGGGCGTGGGGCTGGGGGATGCTGCTGAGAGAGGCTTCCACCCACCCCGCCCCGCCCTGGGTTGCTGCCTCGCCTGCTGGGGGGACAGATTGCAGTGCGCCGTCGCGGGCCAAGTGTGCTGGGCCACCTGGCGCCTGACATTTAGGGCTCCCTGCAGCAGAGCAGGCCCAGTGAACTCCTCCCTCGTGGGCTGTGGGTTTTTAGCCCGCAGGGGAATGAGGCACTTCTCAGTGGACCTCGTGGGGAAGAGCTGGGTGAGCTGGACACAGGAGTGCACGGTTAGGAAGAGGGTGCTCCTCATGACGGGGTTCTGAGATGGCCCATTCCCCACCTGGGTGTCGTGGACACTTGTCCCTGGGGGCACTGAAGAGAGTGGCCTTTCTCCGAAGCTGGAGACACACTGACTCTGGCTTTCCTTGGGAAGCATGGGCAGGCACGCAGGCCGGTCGAGCTGCGACTTGGGCACCTTGGGGCCCTCAGACACACCTCATTCACTCCTGCCCCCGGATCTCAGCTTCTGCAGGGCAGGGCGGCGGCTTTGGGGCAGCTCCGTAGCCCTGTGAGGTAGCGTGTTGGTTTCCCAGGGCTGCGGTGACTCAGTACCACAAACTGAGTGGCTTAACACGACAGCAGTTTGTTCTCGTAGTTCTGCAGGCTCCAGTCTGAAGTCAAGGTGTTAGCGGCGCTGCGTTCTCGCTGACAGCTGCAGGGGAGCATCCTCCCTGGCTCCGTCATGGCTGCCGGTGGTTACTGGCAATCCGTGGTGTTCCTTGGCTCGTAAATGCCTCGTTGCGATCTTTGCCTCCCTCTTCCGACACATGCCATTCTCCCCGTGTGTCTGTCTCTCCTCTTCTCGTGAGGGTACCAGGCATGTCGGGTTAGGGCTCTCCCTGATGGCCTCATCTTAGCTGGATGACATCTGCAAAGACCCTAGTTCTGAATGTCACATTCACAGGTAGCAGGGGTTAGGGTGTCAACATATCTTTTTGGGGTACACAATTTGACCCGTAGCAGATGGGTAGTATTATTGTCCTGTTTGCAACCAAGGAAATCAATGCGAAGAGTAATTTACCCAAGTTCATACAACGACACAACTAGCAGGTGATTGGCAAATTACTGTCTCTCCATTTCAGTTTTCTTATCAGTACAGTGGGGTTTTACACCCAGCTCATATTCTAGTTACAAGCATCAAAGGACATAAATGTCTTCCTCAAACTCTTTGTTGGATCCCAGCGCCTGTCGGTCGTGTTACCCGCTTTGCTCCCTCCCGGTAGGCCTGGAAGGTGCCCGGTATTCAGCCAGGGCTCGGGAAGCATCAATTTCTGTGAATTATAACCAAATGGAGATACGATGTTTTCTAGAAATAATTGTTTGAGGCGACTGAACGAAAGGCACCACCTGCATTTTTTCGACTTTTCTGTCTGGAGCTGCCTGCCGGCTCCGTCTCCTCGCACGTCGAGAGTGTCTGTGGAGATGAGTTGTTCTTGCTTGGTATTTATCCTGGGTTCACCTTTAGCACCCCAGAAGTCACGGTGACTTTTGCAAGCTGGGCTTCTCTCCCCAGGGCGGCGTCTGGGCGTCTGTGCAGAGAGGTCCCTGGGATGGCTCAGAGCCCTTCCCTCGGGGGGTCAGGGGGTTTGGGGCTCAGCCATGGAGGCTGGGAGGCTCCAATATGCAGCCTCACCTAGTGCGGCTGGGCAGAGGAGGCAGCCTGCTGTGGAGCTCTAGGAATGCAACTGCTGGACACAATGGCCTGGGTTCAAATCCCGGTTCAGCCTCCTACCATGACCTTTGTCTGATCATTGAGAAATCCCTTAAATTCTCTGTGCTGCCATTTTAGCTCATAGGGTTTGGTTAAAATGCATAAATGCATCTTTTTAGGATGGAACGTGGGACATCAAAAGTATCCCATGAATGTGGGAGTTACTCTATATGATTTATTTATCATCTGTTTCCCTCCATAGAGCAAAGGCAGAGATGTTTCTGTTTTGTTCTGCGTGGAGCCTGCAGGGTAGAGCTCGGTGCCTGGGGTTGAGCAGATGCTCGGTTTATACCGCTGATCGAACGAGTGAATGAATGAATGAATAAATGAATTCTTAGCCTGGGATCCCGTCCTTCCCCCTATGCGCCAAGGCCTCTACCTATGAGCCCCTCTTATGTAGGGGCACTGGGGTTACTGTGGCAACAAAGCCCAGGGGAGCCATGGGATGCTATGGAAATGCCCAGGGGCTTAGGGACAGAGACGGCTTCCTCATGGAAGTGCGGTACTAGCTGAAGCGGGGAGATTAGGAGGAGCTGAGGAAGGGGGCCCCCGGAAGACTGTGGTCACCACAGGAGGCAAGATGCGGTGGCCCAGGGGAGGTCACATTCAGAACGTGATCTTGCGGGGGAACAGACTGGCACGCGGTCAGAGATGCCCCCTGACATTTCCAGCACACCAGCGACAGGCCAGTGCGATCACCCAACAGGTGCACCTCATTTCAGGGGGCCCGGACCTACGAAAATGCCAGCTGGATTAGAAGGTCTTCATGCAATTTTTAGACAAATTAAGATTCCCCTTGCTTCCTACGGCCTTAACAATGAAGTCGATTTTCAGAAGTTCAGCTTACACGCTGCCAGGGAAAACATCTGTCGTGTAATGTGATCATGTTAGCTGCCTTGCTTAAAACCCTCCGATGGATCCTCCGTGGTGTTCAGAAGGCTTTCATGCGGCCTCTGCCCCCTCCCCACCCAAGCCGGACTCCTGCCTGCAGCCCACCTGCCGCCCCGTTTCCTTCTCCTGTCCCCACCACATGGTCCTCTCTTCATGCTCTCCCTGGACTGTTATTTCCTCCCTCTGTGGTCACCTGACTCCTCCTCATCTTTTGGATGCCAGCCCCTGCGTCACCTCCTCTGGGAAGTCCTCCTTGACTCCCAAAGTGGCCAAATTCCCCATCTCTTGGCTCTGATCACTCCACAGAGCTCTAAGTCCTCTCCTTAGTGGTGTTGTCACTGTTTGGCAGTCGTTGACTTCTTTGCGTGATGTTGTAAACATCCATCCCATCAACTCCAGTGTGAGCTCTGGAAGGCAGGACAGTATCTGCTCATTCCTGTGTCCCAGGCACCTGGCACCGACCCGGGTACCCGGCAGGTGCTCACAAGGTGCCTGAGAAATTCTTTCGGCTTCTCTCCGTTTTCTGCTCTGCAAACCAGTGTTTTCAGGTTGTCCTGGGGAATGATCGCAGCTAACGTGTATTGATCCCTTGCAGGGTGCCAGATGCTCGCAGGTCTGATCTCATCAACCAGTAGAATGGTTTACGGCAAGGACACTGGAGCCCACCTGCTGTGAGTCCATAAACTCGGACCAACAATGATACCTAATTTATTGAGTTGTTGTGAGGACTCCATCAACTAAGTCATGTCAAGTTAATTTTCTCCCAATTTTGGAAGCTGGAAGTCCTTGATCAAGGGGTTGACATGTTTGGTTCCTTCTAAGGTCTCTCTTTTGGCGTGTGGGTGGCCACTTTGTCACTGTGTCCTCACAGGGTCTTTCCCTGGGTGTCTCCTGTGTGTCCAAATTTCCTCTTATAATGTTTAATAATACCAGTCCGATTGGATCGGGGCCCACCCCGAAGGCCTCACTTTAACTTCGTCACCTCATTGAAGGCCAGCTCTCCAAATACAGTCACGTTCTGAAGTTAGGGGGTTAGGGCTTAAATATATGAATTTTGGGGGCACAATTCAGCCCATAACACCTTCTAATACAGTCTTCTGATTATCCTCATTTTATAGTTAGGAATCTAGGGCACAGTGAGGTTAAGTCACTTGCCCGAGGTCACACAGCTGGTAACAGAGGTGCAGAGATGCAAACCTGGAGCCCACACGTCACCACCAGATGGTCTGTTCCCTGGAGTCATCAGCTCTTTGACAATAATTATGCTTTACTCGTCAAAGACTTAGAAAAAAATGAAACGTAAACATAGAGAATATGGAAATAGAACAAAAGGATATTCAGTGGAAGGTAACTCTCAGCCTTAAACCCAGCTTTGCCCAGAGACGACCGGTGCTACCAGCTGCTTGTGTGTCTTTTTTTTTTTTTTTTTTGAGACAGAGTCTCACTGTGTTGCCCGGGCTAGAGTGCCGCGGCATCATCCTAGCTCACAGCAACCTCAAACTCCTGGGCTCAAGCAATCCTCCTGCCTCAGCCTCCCGAGTAGCTGGGACTACAGGCATGTGCCACCATGCCCGGCTAATTTTTTCTATATATTTTTAGTTGTCCGATTAATTTCTTTCTATTTTTAGTAGAGACGGGGTCTCGCTCTTGCTCAGGCTGGTCTCGAACTCCTGAGCTCAAACAATCCCGCCCGCCTTGGCCTCCCAGAGTGCTAGGATTACAGGCGTGAGCCACCGCGCCAGGCCTGCCTGTGTGTCTTGAATTGCTCTCTCAGTAAACGAGCACTTCCGTGTTCTCAGCGCCCTTCTTTTGGTAGACCTGGTGGCGTTCCATACACGTTGACCTGCATCTTGCATTTGTTTACTTGTTCCTTTTTATTTCTTGATAAGTAGTTTTATCTATCTTTTCTCTGCTACATGTGTGTACCGCTCAGTGGTGGAGTCTGGGCTTTTGGCGTACCCGTCACGCGAGTTGTTTACTTGGTCCGTATTAGCACGTGCGCTTCTGCCCTGTTGTAGTTGTGTGTCTCCAGCGGCAGACCCCGAGCGAGGATTTGGGTATTGATTGGCGGTCTCGCTGGTTGAGGGTCCCAGGGGTATCAGCTTCCTGGTACTTTCAGCGCCTCCGGGCTGGGAGACTGAGGGGTGCTTGAGGTCAGAGCCCCCCGAGGGATGAAAACTGTCAGCGAAGCGGTGCAGGTTCTCCTGGGTGGACCGTGGGGTGAGGGGAGGCGCAGTGTGATGGGTGCCTCGAGCTCCAGGGCATGGACAGCGAGATGCGTCCATTCCCTGCTCGGTGGACTGAGCTCTTGTCTCCTGTCGCGCCACTGAGCAGACAGTCTGCGGAGACACCTGTGTTGCAGTGGCTGCCTGGGTCCACGGCTTTCTGCTCTCCCTCATGGTTGCCTGGCCCTCCCTGGCCTCTTTCTTTCCCCTGCCCATCCCCGCTTGGTCCCCACAAGCATCGTCTTGGCCTTTCCATCTCTCGAGGTCTGGGACCTGGGCCAGGTGGGGTGTGGGTAAGAGCCCCGGGGGTACTTTGGAGAGGATGTGTAAGGAGGAGACCCAGGGTTCAAGATACAGGGCATCTCTGCCTTCCCCCAGCCTGTGATGAGGGTAGCGATGGGCAGATCAAAGGGCTTTTTGTTGTTGCTTTATTTTCCTTTCCAGAGGATTCTTGCTGGGAAAGCAGGCTGCAGAGCCAAGGCAAACAGTGGCTTGGAGGCTGCTGCCTGCTTGTCCTGTGAGAGGGGAGGGCCAGCCAGGGGGGAGTCACCCGTGCTGCTCAGGGGCTGGGGCTGGCTGTAGGTGGGACTTCCCCAGGGGTCTCTCCTCTTTCCCTTCTCTGTGCCTAGAGACCTCTGGGGACACTGGGGGCCCAGCTCAGAGGTGGTGGGCCCCCAGCAGGACCAGGAGGCCTGGGAATGTGGCATTGTCAAGGAACTGGGGGAGCTGGACCACAGCCTCAACCTAGCCCGTGGATTGCTGTCCCCCGCTGTTCCTTAGCTGAAGTGCTGTGGGGAGCACTGGACTGGGAGTCCAGAGAGCCTGAGCCCAGACCCAGTCCTGGTTTGGCTCTCACAAACCCTTGTGTCCCCTGTGGACCTCTGATCCACATCGGGGGAGCAGGGCTGCTTGTTCTCTGGGTCTCCTTCCAACTCCAGAGCCCCTGGGTCACCCCTGAGAGTCTCTCAGACAGGGGACGGGGAACATGACCTGGGAGCCTTATATCCCCTGGAGAAAAGCGCTCCGGAAGCCGAGGGCGTGGTTGTTGATGGAAGTGGGGATGTTGTTTAAATAAATTAAGAGGAAAAGAGGACAATTCATCCGTGTTATTTTCACTCGCCGGGATGATATGCATAACATTTCCTCCCTTTCGTTTGATAATTTTTCCTTCTCCAAGTAGTTTGATGAAAGAAAGTGTCCGATGATTTGATGCACAATGAGCTCAAATAAAAATATTCTTTTCAAAAAGTGGTTGCTATGTAATTGAATTTAAATAATGAGCAATTTTTTTTTGCATAGTCCAACTACTGACAAAGGTCTATTGAGACCTGTTTGAGAAGAGAGAGTGTGTGTGTGGGTACGTGTGTAAAGAAAAATGACCTCACCGATAGAATCTTTTTGGGAAAAGAATAATAATGATGATACTATAGTTAAAGTGTAAATTCGTGCATGTCTGCTGGTGAGAAATGTACGGGATTAAAATTAAACACCCTGCTGGAAGGACGAGATCCGAAGGCAGCTGTAGAGTCCTTGTGGCGTTTGAACGGGGGCCGTAGCCAGGGAGGAGAATGCCGGCCCTGGAGTCCCACTGATCTGGGTTCAGATCCTGGCTCTGCCCCTCACCAACTTGCATGACCATTGGCAAGTTATTTATCCCGCCTGAGCCTCAGTTTCCTCATCTGGAAATAAGGGACAGCAAAACCAAGGTCAAGTGGCGAGCCTGGTGCTGGGCACGGGAGAGACCTGCGTTGTTGGCCCCTCCTTCCCCTCCCTCCCCCTCCCCTTCTCTTCCTGCAGAAGCACAGCGGTTCTTCCATGTACACGTGTACGGCAGGGAAGGGTGGTGACGGGGGCCATCCTCTGCCACCCCTGCACCATCCAACTCACCATCCTTCCCTGCCGCACACTGTCCCATTGACAGAGACCCTTTTATACAGGTCCTGGCTGGGATCCCGGCCTTGTACCTGCAGAGGGACAGCTTCACGGGGGCGGCACCTGCTCGCACACTCCTGACGCTCCCTGATCACCTGAGACCGCGTAGCACCCTGATACACGGAGGCTCCTTAGAAAGCACCCCTGTTCAGAGCCCCGCTATGGGAGCTGGCAGGTCACCTTCCTGCATCACGACTTTGCGGTTGTCTCTCCTGTCGGTTAAGGGGGGCTGTCGACAGAAGTGGCCCTTTTTCCCCCAAGAAGGAATTCAGGCGATGCGTGTCTGGGTGCACACGTGCACTTGTGTGTGGGTTCTGCTGGGTCCTGAACATGCGTGGTAAGGCTAAGGGCTTGTGTCGGAAATTTGTGTGACGCTGGAGGCAGAGGGTGACAGTGTCTCTGGGGCAAGGAGCGGCAGGATTAGGCCAAGCCCTTCCTGCCCCCTCGGTGGTAATGGAAGGAAGGAGGTGTGGGATGCAGTGGTTAGAGCTGGGGTCTGGGGTCAGGCCGTCGTGGCTGGAGTCCAGCCCTGTCCCTTTCTGGTTCGTGTGACCTCGGGCCACTTCAGCCGTGGTGCTTCCTTTCCCTCGGTGTGAAACTAGATAACAGCAGCGCAGGGGTTGGGAAGACGAAGTCACGGTGCACGTCGGATGCTGAGCGCAGCACTGGCGGGGCCTCCGCAGGGCCGCCCTGCGTCGCCAGAGCACTGGAGTCCCAGAAACTTGAGTCTCTGTAGGAAGATGTGTGCCCCGAGCTAGGAATCCTCCGCATTTTGAGTTGCCCTTGGGTCCTTTTGGTCACACCTGTTCTGCCACCTCTGACAGCAGCAGGAAGACTCCCAAACACTGCAGCTGTTTCTAGTTTCTGGAGTTCCTGCAGTTCGTGAGTCCTGCCCTTGCTTCCTGGGCCAGGACGGGCATGCTGGGCACCTTCCTCTGCCCCAGAGCTCCGCAGGAGGAAAAGATTGTGGAGAGGAAGATAAAACTGTGACTGAGGGAGGAAACGCTGTTGTAATACAATCCAAGCATCCAGTTTTGGGCACATTTTGCTGTAAATGGCCTTGAAAAGGCCGATTTGTGGATGTTAGGGAACTTTTAGAAATTTCTAGCATGCGAGAGGGGAAAAGAGCAGGAAGGAGCCATCTGGCCTGTTTGAGGGGAGAAAATGAGATTGCTTGGTTTTCATTTGCGCAAAATGCACCGTGAGTTTTTCTGCAAATGTTAATAAAGACATAAAGCAGTGAGACAACAGGGCCCCCTGGGCTGCTGCTGGAAGCACCTGCATGGTGCCCTCCTCCCTGGCTTTGTGTGCAGCTCTTCGGAAAAGGCAATTTTCAGCGATGTCAGATCACCAATCTCAGTTGCATTAGGGAAAAGCTCTTTCCTATAAGCCCAGGGATCAACGTGAGATTGTCTGCTCTGGGCTGCGGTCTTGTCTCTCTGCCTGCAGCCAGCCTGGGCCCTGTCTCCACTGTTTACTGCTTAGCAGGGGAGAAAGGAAACAGATGTGATTGGTTTGAGATGAATAAGGTTACCGTCATGTTTCTGGCCTTTCCAGTGGTGCCTAATTGGTTGCAAGAAACTCTGTGGAGTGGAGAGAAAGAGCCCTGGATTAGAAATGAACATGTAGATTCAAGTTCCAGCTTTGCCACAGCCCAGCTGTGTGACGCTAGGCAAGGTGCTAGTCCTCTCTGGGCCTGTTTGCTATCTATGAAAACCGGGGCCAAATTCTAAAACCAAACACGAAAATAAAAAAACACCAGAGCAGAGATAAAAATTATCTTCACAGCTAGCTTCACAGGGTTGGGATGAGGAATAGAATCAAATAAGCTGAAGAACGGGGCCAGGCTTGGGTTTGGTTCCTTCTCTGTTTCTCTTATAACCTTCCTGGGTGTAAGAAGGCTGAGCCGCTTAAGAAAGCAGCAAGAGTTTCTGAGTAGCAGGAGCAGCCTGGAGAGGTAGTACCTGGATGGCAAACACTTTTCATCTCAAATGCCAATGCTGATCGATTGGTAGGGCCTGCCTTGAGCCCAGCTGGAGGGTGGATGAGGCTGTTTTATCCAGGCTCAGCAGGAAGGAGTGCCAAGATCAATTATTGATGTCTGCCTTGGCTGGAGGAGGGTGGAGTGCCAGCATACAGAATAGATTTGGAGAACCTTGGGGTGCTGGGTAGAGTCTGGGAACTGGGAACCTGAGTGCTCTGTCACTGGCTTTGCTGCTGTCAGACCTAAGGTGATGGTTCTCTGTTGGGCCGGATTTCAAAGTAATTATGCGTGGGCGTCTTCCTTTCTCAGGAAATCCGGTTGGTACCCTGGAGTTGGACTAGTGCATTGCTGGGCATGTGCATTTTGAAGGGGCTGCTTACGTGATTTTAATATAATTTCATCCTGGTGGAGAAACACTAAGTACAGCCATTGACGGCCTGTGGAGGCCTCAGTTCACCCATCAGCATACAGTGGGTGTTAGACTCTGCCTCACTGGACTGCATGGGTTTGTGAGGCTCCAGTGAGCCCACAAGGAAGACGTTCCGGCCAGCGGCCAAAATGCATGAACTGCACAGACCAAGGATGCAAAACAGCGACTTATATGAGTCTATTTACATGAAGTTTACAGTCAGCGAAGTGCATTTATGGCGGTTCAAGTCCAAACAGAGATTACCTTTGGGCAGGAGTTGGGAAGTACCCAGAAGGGGCACAAGGGGCTTCTGGGTGCTGCTTCTGTTTCTTTTCTCTGTCTGGTTGGTGGTTATATAGGTTATATAGGGGTATATATATATATATATATATATGTGTGTTATATAGGTGTGCTCAGCTTGCGAATGTTCACTGAGCTGCGCACTTCAGATCTAGGTACTTTTCTCTCTATGTGTTATACTTCAATTTAAAAAATTCTGTTAATGAGACAGAAAATATTACAGCTGATTCTGATCAGTTGGAGAAGTGGGAGATGGAACAGAAAACTCCAGATTGCTGCTTTCCTTGACAAATGGGACGGTCGGGCAGTCTGGAACCCCCATGTGGCAAAAGTGGCCTGGGGGTGAGCCGCTGCCCCCTTTGGGTGGCCGTGTTGCCCCTCCTGTTTTGCTTTGGGGTCCTTGCTGGGATTTGAGCCGGGGACCCATGACAAAATCCTTCCCTCTGGGACTCCCACCCCTTGTCAGAGAGAAAGGCTTTGCAGATGAGCTGGGTGGGTTAGGAAGGAGCAAAGGTCTCGTGGCCATGTTGGGCTCCAATCCCGACTCTCCTTAAACGTACTGTCCTGGTGACTTGGAGCCAGTTATTCAGTCTCTCTGAGCCTCAGTTTACCCATTTGTAAAGCGAGGAGGGTAACATTCATATCAAAAGACTATTTTGGGGTTGGGACAAGATTATGCTGGTGGACGTGGATGGTCAGGTGAGCTACGTGTGCCCACTTTCCCCACTGCCTGCCTCGTGCCTGTTGGGAGGGGAGACTCGGTTAGTGGGGTGCAGCTGCCTGGACCCAGCCCTCCCTTTGGTGACACTGAGGTGGGATGTGGGAAACCCGTTCTCTGGGGCCCTGGCAGTGCCCTCCTCCCTGGCCCAGCCTTGGGTCCCCGGCGGCCTAGCTTGCGTCAAAGGGCAGGGGCCTCCTCTGACTGGTCAGGGCCAGGCACCCGGGCGAGGCAGTGACTGTAGCTCCCAGCAGCTAATCCTGCTGGTCACAGTGCCAGGTCCGCCTCCCCCGCCCTGCCCACGGACAAGCATCTGCTTTGCCTTATGGGGCAGCCAGAGCCCGGGGACATGCCAGCTCCCCGAGTCTCTCATCTCCATCTGCCCCCAATGGCCAGGAGCAGCCTGGCCTCACGGGGACAGTTCTTGGGTTGTCAGGGACAGAGCGCTTCAGTGAGAAGCTTTCTGCTTGGCTCTCTGCTGCCTGCGGGCTCTCTTATCCCAGAAATCCCTTGGGCAGGGAGGTGTGGGGACCGAGTGACTTCCCCTCTCTAAGCCTCAGTAGCCTTATCTGGAAAATGGGTGTGAATCATTTCGGCCTCTCAGAACTGCTACGAGGAGGAAACGTTTGTACCAGGCCTGGCTGCTGCCCGAGAATCCCGAGTGTGATGGTGAACATCAGTGTTGCGATTGTGGTTGGTTGTGAGACAGCACCAACGGGGGCATTGGGTTGACTTTGGTGTAAAGGATGCGGTTTGAAATGGCCTCTTTGTCTCAGGACAGTCTGTTTCGATTTATTCAGCTGTGGGAATTTGAAAATGGCCCAAATGTTTCTCCTCCTCTCTCTCGCTCTCTCTCTCACACACACTCTCTCTCCAGCACTGGGATTTCTCACTCACATCCCTCTTGCACACTCGGTCTCACTCACGACCCTCACACTTGCTCACACTCATCTTCCCACACTCAAAGTGCAGGGGGAGCTTCCAGTGGCCCAAACACTCTTCCTTCTACCGCATAGGCTTGCGCTTTCGCCACTGCACACACACAGTTGTTCTCCCACTCGAACCTCCCTCCCTCTCTCTCCTCCCCTCACTCCCTCATTCCCAGCAGAGCTGTGAGGTCTCACTCCAATTTCTTTTTACCAGCCGGGCTGTGTGGCTGTGCGGTATGAGCCAAGCCACTTAACCTCTGTGGGCCTTGGTTTCCTGCCTCTCAACAGAGGCAAAGCTACCGGTGTTTACAGAGATCGGCACTTTCCTCTACGGCATCTCAGGTGATTGGAGATAAGGTGCTTTCTACATCTTACATTCCACGACTCTGCCAATGAGGGGGTGTGATCTCATTAGGCAGACTGTGTGCCAGCCTGGAATTATACTTTAGCCTTTTCCTGGTACTGAAGAGACATCATTTTATTTTGAGCTAGAAATTAACACGAGGTCAGGAGAAAACAGAAAGTTCAAGATGGTGACTCACTCTTGACTCCAGAGAAGACACGACGTCATAGCATCTCACTTGCTTTCATTCCACTTCCTTCCCCTGACGCCCCCAACAGAGGTGACTGGGGAAACAGAGGCAGTGGTCAGGTTGCCACTGCTAGTTGGGGAGGAGTGGCAGAAGTCAAGACAGAGAGCCTGTGTTTCCTGCACCAAATCCACTAGAAGGATCCACTTCATTCTGGTGTGTCTCCCTCCTCCCCGAGAAGTTCCAGGGACAAAGAGCTAGAATTTGTGCGGAGCATACACATGGTACGTCCTGTCCTGTTGAGTCCTTGCACCAACCCCGCAGGTCAGGTGTGGATTCACTCCCGTTTTGGGGGTGGCGAGACCGCAGCATGGGAGGCCCCGTCCTTGGCCCAGGATCACACAGCGTTTCTGGCAGAGCCGGGTCTGCACCTGGGTGGTCTGATGCTTGAGCTAAGCTTTTGATCATGTAGTCAAAAGCCTGGCCCAGCAGGACCAAAGTAGAGTGGAAGGATCCAGAATGTAAAGGTGGAGTCCGAGTTTTAATCTTGCTCTGCTGCAAATTCATCGCGAACCTTGGGCAAGTCCCTTCTCTTCTCCGGGCTGAGTTAACCCCGTGTAAAATGGAGGAGAGGGACCAGCTGATGTCCCCGACCTCTTCCTGCACAGTGTTGTGTGTCTCTCTGGGGCGGTTCATGTCAGGTGGTGAGTAAGAGTCAGGGTGCTGGGGTCGAGCCCCACTTGAGGAGCTGTGCGGAGTGGGCAGGTTGTCCAACTTCTCTGATGCTCAGGCTCTGCACTCGCAACGTGGAGAGAAAATCAAAACCGTAAGGCTGCCATGAGGAGTATGTGTTGCCGCTCGCTGTGGTTGGAGCGTTCGTCTTGGCGCGCTTGCCGGGGATGGAGGCCAGCTGCCTGGCGTGGAGAGCCTCAGCCTCGAGTTAGAGGAATTCTCCCCCAAGTGACATTGTGCATGGGTCGCCGCGGTGCCTTTGGATAAAAACCATTTGGCCACCCGAACGCCTTGGGTTTTCATCACCAAAGTGGCATCTTCCACATTCCAAATGCTGATGTGAAAAGGACCCAGGATGACGTGGTCCAGTGGTGTTCAACTTGTAGCTACAGAACTCAAAGAAAGTTCCACGTGGAACTTTCCGATGTGAAATTGCTCCAAATGGGATTGCTCCACCCTCCCCAGCTCCCTCCCCGCCTTCACTTTGGTATCTCCGGAGGGACCCTTGGGGAACCCATTTTGAAAACCACAGGCCAGTAGGTGACCGCTAATGAAACAGACCCAGAAAGGGGCAGTAGCTCACCCAGGAATCCGAAGCAGGCGCGTCTGCTAGAATCATTTTCACCGGCGGCATCATTTCCCTTTTTTATAAGAGGGCCCTCCTGTGCTGCTTTCAGCTATTGGTCTTAATTAATCACCTAGAGACACGTCTTTCAATATTGACACTTACTTAGCAGCTGACATTTCTGAATGATTCTCTCTCCTTCCTTCCCCACAGCCATAGGTAAAGGCTGGGTGGATATTTATTGTTAAAGCAAGGAAAATGGGGCCTTTTATTTGGAAGCTTTTGAAACACAGTGTTTACCCAAAGAATCCTGCCTGAGTCTGCAGGTGTTTGGAGACCTAGGAGAATAAATTTGACAAAATAAATGAATAAAAATCGTGACCGGGATGAATCCACATATGAGGTGGCTTGAAGGGGCTCTCAGAGCCCTATTGTAAGGAAGCATTGCTGCCCACTCCCCACATTCTCCCTTTTGCAGCCCCCCACCCCAATTTGGTGTTCCAGACCACGTGGGATTCTTCCCGCAAAACCTAATTTCCGCACAGATTTAGCCAGAGGTGACCCAACACACGAAGAGCTTCAGTGGGACTCCGCAGGTGGGGTGCCTGGGGTGGGCACCAGGCCTGCGGCATGCAGAACACCGTGGCGAACAGGAGGTGCAGCAAAAGAAAGATTGATGCTTGCAAGACATCTGGGGCATCAGACGTCTTAAAGCCAAGGTGATGTGACTTGAAGGCAGAGCCTCTGTCCTCTAGGGTCCCTAGGCTGGGGCCCTTTCCAACACACCGACCCATTTCTTTGCTGAAGGCCGTCTGCCTTTTTTGGCCTTATTATCTAGATAATAAACCAATTCTTTAGCGTGGACAAAGAGAGAGATGGAGTGAACTACTAATTAGAGACTGACTTTTAGAGCACATGAACGGACCGTGGTGTCAGAGCCGGTGGGGAGCACCTACTGTGTGTCTGGCTGTCCCTGTGCGGTGGGAGCGTCAGGAATGGCGAAGATCTGCCTGCCTGCGAGTGTGGGAGAAACACATGTGCATTCAGTTCAAGGCTGGTGAGGCCTGTGCTTGGCTTCCTGCAGGCTCTGTGTTCTGGGAGTGGGCGGAGAACACCGTCTTCTCCAAGCCTGACCCTGGCAGCCCAGCAGATGGGTTTATTTCTTCCTTTTCCACTGGGGAGGCAGGCAGGCTTCCGGGGCAGGCTGCTTGGGGTTCAGATGCCGGCTCTTACTGCTTGCACCTGTGATCCTAGGCTGACTGTGCTTCCATTTCTTGATCTGTAGAATGGGGACAGTAACAACACCTTTCTCACAGGGTGGTGGTGAGGCCCTAATGCGATAATCCATCACATACGTGCTTAGTGAAGTGCCTGGTGGGATAAGCGAGCATACTGCGTTAGATATTAGTTTGGGGAATCTTAGAAGGGAGTGTGATTGTTTATGCATTTAAAAAATAATGTTGGCTGGGCATGGTGGTTCACGCCTATAACCCTAGCACTTTGGGAAGCTGAGGTGGGAGGATCACTTGAGGCCAGGAGTCTGAGACCAGCCTGACTCAAGAGCAAGACCCAGGACCCTGTCTCTACAAAGAATAGAAAAATTTGCTAGACGTTGTGGTGCGCACCTGTAGTCCCAAGTACTCAGGAGGCTGAGACAGGAGGATTGCTTGAGCCCAGGAGTTTGAGGTTGCAGTGAGCTATGATGATGCCACTACATTCTAGCTTGGGGCAAGAGAGTGAGATTCTGTCTAAAAAAAAAAAAAGTTTATCATTTTTCTGATTATAAAAATCACACAAATCTCAACTACCCAAAGATAACATTTGCCTGTATTTCTTTTCAGCTTTTTCCCTGTGCAGTGTGCATTTGTGTATGT
The DNA here is from genome assembly GCF_000956105.1 of Propithecus coquereli. Classification (NCBI taxonomy): domain Eukaryota; kingdom Metazoa; phylum Chordata; class Mammalia; order Primates; family Indriidae; genus Propithecus; species Propithecus coquereli. The sequence continues at coordinate 17,424 of NW_012150508.1, read as the reverse complement.
GTGTGTGTGTTGTTAAATAAAATTGATGGGAGGCCATTGTTTTTGACAGAGCTCCTGCTCTAGACCCCAACAGACCCACCCAAAATGGAGTCACTCATGCTAAGGTTCCGCATCACCAAAACGGAAACCTGAGCTGTTTACTTGTAAGATCTGACCCTCTGAGAAATCAGGAGAGAGATATAGCCAAATCCCCAAACCAGCCTGTTTTAGCTGGCATGATAAGCAAGGCCCCTCTGCTTTAACCCATACAAGGAAAGCAACTTTAAAATGACGAATCCACTTCTAGTTCCTTGTTTCTGCTTTCTTCAGCCTTTTTCTGCCTATAAAGCCCACGCCCTCTGCTCAGCTCAGTGGAGTGTCTTTCTGTTTTGTAGATGGGATGCTGCCCAATTCATGAATCACTAATAAAAACCAGTTAGATCTTTGAAACTCAATTTGTTGAAATTTTGTTCCTTGGCAGTTTGTGTGTATGTGTGTGTGTGTGCATACATATATGTATACATATACATATACATGATTGGGCATGTATTGTCAGTGTAATTTTTAAAAATTAAAACCATGACTCTCATATGAATCTAGAATGAACATAGGTCAGAGATCGATTTAATTAGGGAGGGAGCCAGTAGGGTGGTGAAGCTGGTTCTCAGGAGAATTAGAGGAACAGTAGTAATATTGGAGAAGGAACACTGGAATCAGATAGCTGTCTCGGATACAAAACTGGTTAGTGCCCTATAGCAATATGACCATAACCTTGGGGCTTGTCTCTTTTACCAGCCAAAAAATCTACAAGTTCATATGTAACTTCGTACAAAGTTACATTGCTCTAGAATCCCCTGAATAATTAAATGATCCTTGGGTGGGCTTGCAAAACAGGGGCTCTAATATGGTGTTGGAAGAGACAGGCCTCTCCTTGCCTTCTTTCCACATTTTGGATTATTTTTCTTAACCGTATCTATATATTCTTTCTGATCATGTGCCAGGAGACACTGTGCACCCCACCTTTCACACTTAATACTCACATTCATTTTTGAAAGAATGGTTTAGGGAAGGACCAGGAATCCCCCAAAGGGTGTGACTGCTCTGAAATACAGCTTACCCTCTGTGGGTACCCCCAGCCCCCTGTGGGGGTCCCAGGGTAGCTGGACTTGCCGTTGGCACCCGGCACATTTTATTGTATTTGTCGACTTCCCTGTCTCTTTCTCAGTTGGAACTGAGTTTCTTGAGCTGCGGGATTTGCTGAGCTGAACTGTCTTCCTGATCTCTCTGTCCCAAGCGTCTGTCATGTGGACACACAGTGATTCACTTCAGAGGTGCTTGCTGATTTGAATGAACATGGATTTTCAGAGGGCTGGCTTGGTCAGTTACAGAAAGCTGTGCCATGCTATTAGGGACAGGCAGGGCTCCTCTCCCGGACTGTTGAGTCAAAGAAGCTCCTTGCAGTGTGACAGCCTTTCCCATCTCTAATTCTGCCCTTTAATTGTGTCTGGAGGGCTGGACACTCAGCCTAGAAAGCCAGTCCTATCTCCTCTCTCTAGGACTCCTTGATCGAGCTCTCTGGTTTCCTAACTTTCTTTCCAAATCAAGGTCTCAAAGGGGTAAAAAAGTTCTAGGGCTTCTGGAGCTGGGGAGGGAGGAGTGTGGCTTGGAGGATTAATCTTCCCACTATGAATTTTAAAGCTCTCTGGTTGTACGTGTTGGGAAAACCCATCAAAATGCTAATAGCTCTGCGGTCTTGCCTCCTGCAGACCTTTTTTGCATTAGAATATATTTACATGGACTTGAGCAGGGAAGAATTACAAAGAGTTGGGGTGCAGTTTTCCCAGATTCCACCGCAACGCTGTGGGTTATCAAGTCTGAATTAATAGCCCCAGTTGCGGAGGGAGGAGGGAAGCTGTGGTTGGCCGTGGGGCTGGGCCCTTCCCTCGATTCCAGTTTCTAGTGCTCAGCTCTCAGCCTCCTCGCTAGCTGCAGGGTGGCCAGTTCAGCAACATCTCTATTACTGTCCTGTGGCTTTGTAATACTGCTTCTCTCTGAGGCAGGATATCCTTGGACTTGCGTTCCTGTGTGTTGAAGACTGTACCTTGCTTCCACGTGGAGTTCAAGGTAGACACAATTCATAGCAAAGCCAACTTCAGCACTAAGACAGTCTCTTTTCTTCTTGAACCCTGAGCCAGAGCGCTGCCTGTTCTTGCGGCCTTTGAAAGCCCAGGTGTCCTCGCTCAAACAGCCCCATCGCCTGCGATGTAGGACCTCAGATGTGTCCTAGGGAGGACGAACAAACAAATGCAGGCTGGACTCTGGGCGCCATGGCTTGGGCAGCTTTGGCTGCAGACAAAATCCCGAGTCTGGTCCTTCCTCTGCCGGGTTTAGCTCTGTGACTGTAGACAAGATGCTTGACCTCTCTGATCAGGCCTCAGTGTCCTCCTTTGCTGGTGGGCAGGAGACCACTGACCTCTTGGTTGAAAGAGTTGTGTTTATGCAGGTAGATGACACAGCGGAAAGGGTGTGGGATTTGGAGTCAGGGGCCAGGCAGTGTAGGCTCCACCTCCAGGGATAAGTCACTTAAATCCTTAAAGCTTCTAGGGCCCTCTGGTGCCAAATGCTGGAGGTCTGGGACATGGAGGTCTGGGACGCGAGGTCTGGGATGCAAGGCCTGGGATGTGAGGTCTGGGATGCAAGGTCTGGGATGTGGAGGTCTAGGGCACGAGGTCTGGGATGCGACGTCTGGGATGCGACGTCTGGGATGCGAGGCCACTAGCCTGCAGGTCTGCTGGCGATTTCCCTCTTGTGGGAGTGAGTGAGCCTTAGCAGACTTTGTAGATAGAATCGTTTGTTTTCTGTTTCCCTTTGTCTGTGAACAACTCGACAATGTTTAGTTACCTAGCAAAAATGCTGCAACTCATTTCCCTCATCTGTAGGCTGGGGAGAGTGTTAATACCCCCGTGGCGGTGTGGGAGGAGTAAGAGTGAAGTTCAAATACACAGTGAGGTCCAGTGGATAGTCCTTGTCCTTACCCTCCTTCAGGTGATGAGAAAGCACTTTCGGATGGGACAAAGGGGAAGCAGATGCGGGGCGAAGCTCATGGATGGCAAGGAATCTCCGGCTCCCAGGGGCTCCACGCTCTCCCTCCTGCTCAGCTGGCCAGCGTGGGCATGTCTGTCTAACGCAGGTCCCACGCCGGAGGGCACCCAGAGTCCCTGGCTGGCGTGTGCCATCTGCAGAAGAGCCCCTGACCAGATGGGAGGCGTGAGGGGACATGATTGTTAACAGCAGTTGCATCCAGAATAAACAACTTCTTGTGTTAATTTATGGGGTTGGTACATTCCCTTCCTTCCTGGCCTTTCCACCCTCCCCAAGCCGCTGGGAACTGATGGGCTCAGGTTGGGAGTCCCGTGGCCCTGGGCAGACCTGGGAGCCCCTTGGCGGCAGGGCCAGTTACATTTGGGGAGCGGCCTTGGCTCCTGAGCAGAAATAGATCCCAATCTTTGAGGGTGCTGTGGCTCCCACCTCAGCCCCACAGAGACCCTGGGTGGGGACTCGTCATGGGACAGAGAGTGATGGGCTGAGTGACAGGGCAGGCAGTGGGAAGCACCTCACTCCCCCAGTGAACCAAGTGCAGGTGGAGAGATTGGGCGGCTCTGTGGGGGCTCAGTGCTCTGGCGGGTCATTAAGGGCTGCCCTGGGGGGTCGTGGAGATGCAGAGGCAGCCAGAGCCTCCAGAGCTCTGCCTGGGCTCCTCTCCCTCCTCCTCCCCCACGCCTACCCCCTACATTGCTAATTTAAAACAAAGCAAAACAAAGCCCTGGCTTTGCTTTGGAGCCATAAACTGCAGTGCTTTCATCTGTCAACAGCAATGCATCAGGCTGGCGGTGGCCCAGCCTGGATCCTGTGGCCTGGCACCAGACAGGGGGCCTGAGGCTGAGCTGGCCTTCAGAGCTGGCCTCTGGGGTCTCTCTGAGGATGCTGCCCTTCTTAGGGCGTAGACCAAGAGTTCTTGCTCTCTCAGGACACAGAAGGGTGGTTGTTTCATCTAGGAGCCAGAAAGAGATGGCTGGGGAGTATAGAGCCAGGCTAGGGTAGGGGAGAGAGGGACAGAGGGAGAGAGGGGGAGGGAGGGGAGAGGAAGAGGGGAAGGAGGAGAGATGGAGAGAGATGGAGAGATGGCTAGCAGTTTTTCCCCATAGTAGCTATCCTAATGGGTGTAAAGTGGTGTCTCACTGCAGTTTTGATTAGTATCTCCATAATGATTAGTGATATTGGACATATTTTCACATACTTATTGGCCATTTGTATATTTGCTTCGGAAAAATGTCTGTTAATATATTTTGCCAGTTTTTCAATTGGATTGTTTGTTTTTTTTGTTGTTGAGCTTGAGTTCTCTGCATATTCTGGATATTAATCCCTTATCAGACATATGATTTGCAAATATTTTCTCCCATTCCATGGGGCGCCTTTTTAGTCTGTTTATATTGTCTTTTGGTGCACAAAATTTTAAAATTTTCATGAAGTCCAGTTTACCTATTTTTGCTTTTGTGGCCTGTGCCTTTGGTGTCACATCGAAGAAATCATTGCCAAGTCCAACGTCAAATCACTCTGGCTAGAACATCAGTACTGTGTTGAACAGAAGTGGCAAAAATGGGCATCCTCGTCTGGTTCCTGACCTTAGAAGGAAGGCTTTTGGTCTTTCACCGTTGAGTATGATTTTTGCTCTGGGTGTTTCATATACGACTTTTATTATGTTGAGGTAGTTTCCTTGTACTCCTAGTTTGTTGAATGTTTTTATCATGAAAGGGTGTTGAATTTTGTCAAGTGCTTTTTCTGCATCAGTGGATATGATCATGTAGTTTTTTCCTCTTCATTCTGTTAATGTGGTGTATTAACTTGATTTTTTTGTGTTTCACCATCCTTGCATTCCAGGAATTAGTCCTACTTGGTCATGGTGTATAATCCTTTTAATACGCTACTGAATTTGGTTTGCCAGTATTTTGTTGGGGATTTTTGCATCAGTGTTCATACAGGATATCGCTCTGTGGTTTTCTTTTCTTATAGCATCTTTGTCTGGCTTTGGTATCAGGGTAATGGTTGGCTATTATCCTTTTTGCAAAAAGCTGCCCCAGATTATATTTTGCAAGATTCCTGCTTCCTCTGTTTCTCAAGTGCTTATGATGTGCTGACCACTTGCAATCTAGTAGCTCATCTAATCCCTAGCTCAATCCTGCGAGGTAAGGATTATGATTATCCACATTTTGCAGGTGAGTATCTTGAAGTTTAGTGGGATAAAGAGCTTTTCTGAGGTCACTTGAGTGATGAGAGGCAGAGCTGAGTTGTAAACCCAGGCCCGTGGGATACAAAAGCCTGGTCTCTTATTAACCACAATAGTCATTTGATATTGAGTGCTCCCCGTCTCCTGTCCTGTCTCCCACCCACGTTGCAGACAGGCAGCAGGCCATACTGGGGGGTTGGTCCTCATGCAAGGCCATGCTCAGGTAACCGTCCAAATGGTGCTACGCTGTTCAGTTATCCTGACTCTTTACCCATCGTAGGGTCTTCCCCCAAATCCCATCACTGCAGAGCAGTGTGGAGCTTCTCTCAGCAGCCATCCCTCTGCCCTGAACTAGGTAGTTGGCCTATCCCACGCCTGTCCACAGCTGGCCTATTGTACACATTTGGCAAACCACTGCCCTGCAGACTGGGGCTTGACTCAGACACAGGGCAACTTTGGTGTCCTTGTGGCACTGTTGAATTCTTCACCACTTGGATTAGCAGAGGCCAAGGCAAGAGGTAGTTCTGACCCCTCCTTCCTGAGGGCTTCGTCTTGCAGATGTGCAGGTAGAGCAGGTGGTGAGGTGGGGTGAGCTGGGGGCTGACAGTGTTTGTGTGGTCTCTGCTCAGCCCCACAACTCGAGCACTATAAAGCAACTCTCTTCACAGCCGTGAGGAGCCTCACTCTCTCAGGGTCTAGAGAAAATGATACAAGTAGTTGAGAGTCTTCCATTCCCTCTCTCATCTCCATTAACCTAGCCTGCCTTCCCACAGTGATTTAACTCATTCTTTCCCCCCGCCCCTCCCCAGAGATAGGGTCTTACTTGGTCACCAAGGCTGGAGTGCAGTGGCCCAATCATAACTCAATGCAGCCTCTGCTCAAGCGATCCTCCTTCCTCAGCCTCCTGAGTAGCTGGGACTACAGGCATGCACCATCATGCCTGGCTAATTTTTGACATTTTTTGTAGAAATGGGGTCTCATTATGTCACCCAGGCTGGTCTCAAACTCCTGGCCTCAAGCAATCCTCCCACCTCGGCCTCCCAAAGTGCTGGGATTACAAGCTTGAGCCACCATACCCAGCCCCTTTAACTCATTCTTTTATAGATCTAGTCATCTTCCATTTGTCCTATCCATCCCTGCAACCATTCTTCCATCCATCCTTCTATCTTTCCATTCCTGCAACCAATGATAACCTAGTTCCTCCTTCCCACCATTCAAGTTCTCTATATTAATAGATCCATTCTCTACCCGTCCATCCATCTATCCTAGCAACTGTCTATCCATCCAACTATTATGTGCTGAGTCAGGAGCTGAGACCCACAGAGGAAGTAAGACAGCATTCCTATCATTGAGGAACTCATAGTCTTGTAGGTTGGGAAAATCACACGAACAAAAAATTCGCTATTACCTATATACACAAGTTGTTGTGGGAGCCTAGAGAACAATGCTTTACCATGCCTGCTGATGGGAAAGTTTCTCTGAGGAGATAATAGAAGGAAGGCTTTGAAGGATGAGTAGGAGTTTGCCAAGTTCAGGGAGAGGTGAAGCTCAGGGTCAGGAAGGGAATTCCAGGCAGAGTGAACACCAGTGAGCTTGTACTGCACATGCTGGTGGGGTGTGTGAGTCCAGGTGAGTCCAGTTGACTGTGGGCTCTGCGCATGCTGTGGGGACCTGAAGATAGGCCTGGAAGGCAGGTGGGGGTCAGATGATAAAAGGCAAAGGGAGGCCAGGGAACCCACTGAGGCAGGAGACAGACACAGTGCTCCACAAGTGTGGGCTGACTATGACAGTGAAGGAGAGGACAGCAGGAGGGGACAGAGGCTGCAGGCTGGCAGACCAGTCAGGAGCCCGTGTGCAGCAAATGGACAGGCAGTAAGGAGGCTAAGCCCTGCCAGGGACGAGCAGGAGCTGTGGGGTGGAGAGTCAGAGACAATTTGGGAGACACGAGAACAAGAGACACAATAGCTGGGAAATAGACAAGAGTTTCGATCTGGGTGTTGGTTACACAGGGATGCTCTTGTCTGTGAAGCTTGAGTGGGTTGCATACTCATGGTGTGTGCGCTATTGTATGTGTATGTTATACTTTAATTAAAAATGTTAAAAACTGAGTAGGAAACATCAGCGTAGACATTGAAGTTTCTCATCTGGGCCTCATCTAGGACGCTGAAGTGGCTCTCATAATTTTTTTTATGGATTTAGAGCTCAGCCCTTAGTTTGGGAGAAAGAAGAGGAGAAAGAAGACCTAACATTTGAGCTCGACCTTGAAAAATGGGTAGACTGGGTACTAGTCATCATCTTTACTACCATTTGTTAGGCTCTTACTATCTTTTGTGGATTGTAAGGCACACTTTTCTTTTTTTTTACATTTTAATGTTTTTGAAACCAAGGATGCATCATACCCAGAAAAATGACATCACAATTAGTTAGATTAATTGGCAGTATTTTCTCTTTCTTAGAAGTACTTAAAATTATGTTGTGATCGTAATCTGTGGAGACTTACATTCAAGAGCTCCGATGTCGAGTGCTGGGCTCCCTGCTAAGTCCTGCGCGTACATTTCTTATCCAATCTCATGACGTCCTGGGAGTGATCAGCTGTTGTTAGTCCTGTGTCCCGGATTAGGAGTTGAGGCACGGAGTAGGTAGGTCACTTGCTCTAGGTTTCAGAGCTAGTAAGAATGGATTTAGGATTCCAACTTGTGCCACATCGGACGCTGGGGAGGACTTTGCGCAGGTCTGGGGCTGGGAGGGTGGTGAGGACTAGGGAGCTAGATCAAGGGTGACCCCCATCGCCCTCCACCAGCTTCCCGCACTGCCCCTGTCACCCAGCTGTTCCTGCTCTGGGCCCTAAACCCTGGGAGTCTCTTCTCTCTCCCAGGAGAGCTCTGGCTCTGAGAGCTGTAGCAACTCCTCCCCCATGGAGAGGAGGGGGCCGCAATGAGATCTCAGGGGCAAGGGGAAAAAATTCCAAGCGCCGGTTTCCCTCACACAATGCAGATTTGCTTAAATGGGAATTAGGATTAGTCCTGGGTTTTGCCTCTCCTGGCAGCCTGGTAATAAACTAATCTCTCGGGCTGCAGGAAGACCGCTTAAGGCTCCGGAGGGCAAAACCTGGAAAGTAATTTCGTTATTGCCAGACCCTGCCCACACACACCCCTGACACACAGCCCGCAGCTCCTTGCCTGCGTGGCTGTGGCCTTTAATTCCGTTAATGTGTGACATTCACCCAGGCTGCGCGGCTGACAGGCCCTCTTGACATTAATACGTGTTCCGCGCTGTCCCTGGAGCTCATAAAAGCTCATTATCAGTTCTGAGCCAGTAAATGCAGTGGGGCTCAGGTAGGCCTGAGTACCTCAACGATGCCCCCAGGCAGTAAAGGGTGGACCTCTGCGCCCTTTGTCCAGGGCGCTCGCCCTCCCAGGCCACTGGAAAGTGACCAGGAAAGCCATTCCGCAGGCACAGCCCTGGGTTCAGATTTACAGCCAGGGGAAGGGGCCCCTTCTGCCCTGTGCTGAGGGGACTCGAGCCAGCTTTTGGGGAAGGCAGTTTGTCAGCACCTACCCACGGGCGGAATGGGCCCGGCCTCCGCCCAGCCTTCCCTCTTCCGAGCATTTCCACCCAGAGAAGGGCACCCCGGGCGTCCCTGCAGCAAGGCCGGAGTAGCCTGAAATGCAAATACGCCACACAGCCTCAGTGGTAAATAGCAAATGGGAACTAAAGCATGGTCCACACGTGCCATGGGACACCATGCAGCTATGAGAAGAACTCAGGAAGAGGTGTATGTTTTCACACTCACAGGTGGACATGGTATCATTGACAAGTGATGCAAGTGACGTTGTAGAACATGGTGAGATACCATTTGTGTAAGATGTCACAGTGCATGTGTGCGCACATAGGCACACTCTCTCTCTCTCTCTCTCTCTCTCTCTCTCTCTCTCTCACACACACACACACACACACACACACACACGCTCGTATGTAATTAGGTAGAATAAAGTGTAGAAGGTCTCATTCCGAAGTCTTCGCAGTGGTTCTATCTGTGAAATAGGACACTTAGGTGAAGAAGAATGTTCACTTTTGTGGTTAAACATGAAAATTGTATGTATCTATGTATGTATGTGTTTATACTATAATGCATTCCTCTGCTGTAGCCCCAGTCTGGCTCGCGATGCACGAGGCCCCCCTGAGCTGACACTACCTGGGTGGACATCTGAGGCTGAGATAGGCAAGTCAAACGAGGCCGTGTCCTCCGGCCAAGCCCTGTTTCCCACCAGTTAATGGGAGTTCTGGGAACCCCTTCCATGCATGGGGTGCATGGCCTCAGCTCTGCCACATCTAAGAGGTGTGACCTTGGCAAGTTGTCTAACTCCTCTGAGCTCATCGTGGTCCCTGTTGCTGAAGTGGTGGTATTTTCTCATGGGTTGCAGAAGGTGTCAGGGGACCGTCATTATCACGCAGGACAACATGAAACTTGATCGGGGCTTCCACTGGACAGGCTGTCATCGAGGGCAGAAGGAGTCTGGTAGGGGAGAGTTTGGGGAACTGGCTCTTAGCTCCCTGCCCCCTGGCTGAAGTCTTGTTCTTTTGTTTCTGGGCTGTGCGTATGAGCGAGCCAGTCCCTTGGGCCTGGCCTAAGCCTCAGCTGGCAGGTATGTGGCCAGGACGTGGTGAATTTGATCCATCTCTGGTGACCTGGGGATGCTTTGTCAAACTGACAGAGGGGAAGGGTGGGGGAGGCTGGAATTCTGGCCCCTGCACTCCGGGGCTAAGTCCTTTTTTTACTACCAAAGACTTTTCCTCTTCTTGCTTATCTCTTCATGGATACCAGGAAAGTATTGGTCTACCCAAAGAGCCTGCATTCATTAGGCAATGATTAGTTCTTTTTCCTATTTTCAAAACCACTTAGAAAGCCTTTTTTCAGCCTGAGAAAGCTGGAGTTCCCACACCAAGTGGATAGTGTTCTGGCTAGAAGCGAAGAAGCACGATGCGATGTTTTGATTAGCGTGTTCACCGTCACCACACGGATGTTGCACAGGCTCGGGGCTGACTAGGGAAGATTGAAAATACGCCCCAGTCCCCAGGCTCTGCGGACGCCATCCTGGGAGCCTCGGTGGGGCGGGGGGCTCAGTTCGGGCTTTCCAGCCGTGGGTGCCCCGTCTGGCCTCTGTACTTGCAGAGATGGGAGGAGGGAGGGGAGCCCTCAGGGACCGAGGGCCGCATCTGGACTGGGACGACCCCGAAGCCGCGTGCCCCACGAACCTTGCCTTTGTGAAATATGTTTCTCTCTCTTCTCCCTCTAGAGTCTATCCTGAAACTGCCCTCAGAAGGAGAGCTCGGGAGAAGCCTGGCACCTTTGGGCTCAGAGGGAGACACAGCAGTCGAAGGAGGTACGATTTAGCAACGTGGAGGGGCGGCAACTCGTTGGAACAAGAGGATCTAATCTGCTCTCTTGTCCTCCTTGCCCTCCAAGCCCCCCGTTTCTGAGCGAGAGGGCTCTCGGCTCCTGCTGAAGGGGTGCAGGGCGGGCGAAGGCGGCTTCACTCTTATCTCAGACGTTTGTTCCAGGCTGGGGGCGAAGGGGCCGAGAGCTGATCTAGGAAGTGAGGGTCGACGGGTGGGAGGGAGCGAGCCCTCCAAGGAGGAGCAGTGCTCCTGGGGGCTTGTGGGGGGCTCAGGGAACCTGTGTCAAGGGTCCCCCCCAATGCCTCGCCCCTCCCCGACCTCGCCCCCTTCCCCTCCCCCCACCCCGCACCCACCGTGGTCTCGGGACCGTGGGAAGGAAACACCTTCCCAGGTGATCACCACGTCTCACCCCTGACTGTCCTTTGGATAAAGTTGAAATCCAGAAGGACTGGGGTTACTCACCACATTCCGTGATGGAATTGAGAGTGGAAAGGACTCAGTCACTTCTGAGGCTCTGGGAAGTCCTGTTGGGGCTGCCCACGACCCCGGGGCGGGTGGCCTCCCAGAAGCTTCCCGAGTGAAGAGCTAGGACGTCATCCGTCCTCGGGGCAGCCCCGCGGGCAATGTGTCTTCTAAGTCGCTTTCCTCGCTGGGCCTCATACTCCTCATTTGTAAAGTGAAGCAGCCATGAGTGGGATCTCCGTTCCAGCCCTCACGTCCTCCTCCGTTTCTGAGACTCCGAGACCAGGGCTGAACTAGAGGAAGGGGCAAGTGGGAGGTGGGGGCAGTGGGAAGGCGGCGGAGAGGAGACGTGTTTCGAAACTCTAAGGAGATCCGAGATCTGATTGCCCATCTTTGGCAAAGGAGATGGCTCAGGCCCTGAGGGTAATCCCAGGGTCCGAGGCGCAGAGGGACCTGGGTTTGAGTCCCTGCTAATCAGAGCGGCAAACTAACAAGCACGATTGGGCGCTTCCCGTGCCAGGTGGAGTGTGGAGCACACTCCCTGCGCCATCCCTCTCCGTCCTCTCAACCCCCTGTGACCTTGGCTCTGGCTCCATTATCACCTCTATTTTAGAGAAGAGAAACCAGGCCTCAGAGAAGCTAATGAGTTGCCCAAGGTCACACAGCACTGAGTAATGTATCCCAGATTTAAAGCCACTGCCTGAACTGCCTGCCCTACCACGTTTGTGTCTTTTGCTTACTACGTCTGTGATTTGAAACTTAAGGTTAAAAATAACCTGTTGGCCAAATCTGAAGTTTCATTTCCTGAGAAAACATAAAAATGGCTTGTTTTCCTTGTCCTGGATTTTTTTTTTTTTTTAACTTTGGGCTTTTCATAAAACCCCTGTGGGTCTTGGTTTTGTGATCTCTAAAATGGGAGTGTAACACCGACTCACGGGCTATGCTGGGGAAAGGACAAGGTGGGGACTCAGGAAGCTCCCCACCCTGTTCCTGGTCTGTGCTCCCACACGCACCCCTTCTGCCCTCCCCACCCCCGCCGGGGCTGCTGGCAGGGCGGGTGGGGCGAGCAGGTTGTGAAGTCTGCAGCACTAATGGCATTTCTATTTCGGCTGCCTCTGCTGCCCGTGGTTGGAAAGCACGCGGCCACTTTCTAAGTCACCCATCTGATGGGTCGCTCTCCCTGTCGGAATGTGGCCCTGGCTGCCTGAGGTTATTTTAGGCTGGTTCCCAGGGGCAGATAACTCAGGGCCAGGCCGGGGCCTTGGTGGGCAGCGTTGGAGGTGTGGCGAGGCGGACGGCCGCGGGGGCCGGCCCTCTCTGACAGCGTCTGTGTCCTGAGGCTCACCCCGCCAGCTGCCGGGGCCATAATCTTAATTGTAAACCTCCTGGCAGCGGCTGCCCTGGTCCCCACAGGAAGCGGTGGCCTTATCACAGAGCCTGGCTCCTGCCTGGTTTTCTTAATCTGGAGAAGGCGCTGAAGTGAGTCGGAAAAAGCTTCATGTCCCCAGCACCTTTCTTCTCCGGGTGTTTCTCCATCAGGGGAGGCCGTGGGCCTCAGTGTATGGGAAGAAAGAATCTAAGTGCAGAGAAAAGCAGCAGGGGTGCTGTTGTCACCTTGGGAGTGACAACTTTGCCTTCAGGAGGGGAGTCCAGGGAGCAGAGTGAGTTAGCTTTGCCCCTCTTGTTAGCCAGGAAACAGGTAAATGTTATAGAGTCACAGGGACAGTACAAAGATGGCCATAAGGTAACAAACAGAGGCAGGTGCTGTCATGGAAAAGGCTTGCTGGGGTTTTGGAGCCAGAAGGGTGGAGGCTGAGGCCCAGCTCTGCCTTTCAGTAGCTGTTTGGCTCTAGGCGAGTGACTTGATCCCCTACAGCCTCAGTTTTCTCATCTGTAAAATGGGCAAATAGCATGCACCTCACTGGGTGGTTGTGAGGCAGAGGGAACCACCAGTAGGAAGTCCCCGTTTGCTTTGAACAATGGAGACCCCCTTGGAATGGTGTAGACTCCCAAGGTGACTTCTTGCAAGAGGGCTGGGCTCTTGGGATGAAAGGGCTGGGTGTTTGTGGCCAAACAGTGGGTTACCCTGGAGACACATACCTCTTCCTGTGCGAGGTCTGAAAAAGGGCTATGAGAGGAGGCCTGGCTTGTGTCAGCTCTCTGCTCTGACGTCCTGGGGTGCGGGGCCTCGTGTGTGAACAGTTCATCATGAGCACCTCCCCCCACCCCCTGGCTAACACCTCATTTCCAGCCGTCTCTACTGGGCCCTTTCTGTAGATGGTGTTAACCCCACCCATGCCCCAGGAGGTGGGCATTAATGAGCTCTTTACAGGTGAGACTGTCTGGGTTCAGGGAAGTTGTAAATGACTCCAGGCTTTGTGTCTAAAAAGCAGCAAGGTAAGGACTCAAACACAGGGCTCCTGGCCCAAGGACGGTGTGTGTGTGGTAGCACCCCATGGCACCCTCTGCACCTACAGAGGCACCCTCTGTGCCACGGTGGCACGCTTCCCCGGTTCTCCACCCAGCCTGGGACTGAGCACGGAGCTCAGGCAGAAGGGGAAGTCCCGTGATGTTTCTAGCTCCCCAGTCAGCCCTCTGCAGCAGGCTGAATAAGAGAAGCCACTTTTTCTGGGGTCCCCATGCTCCAGTTTATCTATTTTTCTCCTTTGCCGTGTGTGTTTCTAGTGTTCTATCTAAGAATCAATAGTCAAATCCAAGGTCGTCAACATTCACCCCTATGTTTTCTTCTAAGAGTTTTATAGACTTAGTTCTTATATTTACGTCATTGGTCCCTGTGAGTCAATTTTTGTGCACGGTGTGAGGTAGGGATCCAGTGTCACTCTCGTACCTGTGGATCTGCAGTTGTCTCGGAACCATTTGTTGAAGAGACTGTTCGTTCTCCATTGATTAGTCTTTGCAGCCTTGTTGAAAATCAATTGGCCATAGACATACAGGTTTATTTGTGGGCTCTCAAGTCTCAAGTCTCAAGTAGTTCGTTGGTCTGTATGTCTGTCCTTATGCCAGTATCACACTCTTCCAATTACTGTAGCCTTATGTTTAACTTTTTGAGAAGCATCAGCATATTTACAGCGTCCCAGGTGATTTCAGTGTGCAACCTAGGTTGATGCACTACCGGTTTGTGTCGTAGAAACTGAGGCACAATTGGGGGGGCTGCCAGAATGATCTCACAGCGCAGAGATGCTGCAGCCCAAGGCCAAGCTGCAGTCATGGGGGTGCAGAGGCTGTGATGGAGCTGAGAGAGGTTGTAAGGGAGACACCCTGATCCTTCCTAATTCCAGAAGGCCTTAGAGATGCCAAGGGTGAGAACAGAAGCCAGGGGTCTGGGTGAGCTTGATTAACCTCCTACCCACTCCCAATATGATTTGGAGGAAGACTTGGGTTCTGGTCACAGCTCTGCCCCACCGTGTGACCTTGGCCAAATCACTCGACCTCTCTGAACACCCTCATTGCCTCCGTAAGGTGGACTGGTATTCTCTACTTGCTGATGCATATGGTTGGGCGAGGGTCCGTGCAAAGGGTGAAAGGGGCTTAAAGGCAGTTGGCTGCACGGTACAGTCTCCACCCCTGAGTTTCTGCCCGTGGTTGTCAAGATCTGGTGCCCTCTTGATGTCCTGCTCACCGTTTTCTGGGCAGTCTCTGGCCTGCATTCAACACATTCATAGTTCAGCCCTGGAGCCGAGGCCAGAACGCCAGCCGTGTTCCGACCCCAGCCAAGGTGGGTGGGACCATCACCTCCCTCAGGCCAGACTTTTTGCTTCTGTTTGTGCAGCTGAAGATGATGTCAATGGTGTTCCGGGTCCAGTGACCCCCACATTGGGGGATTCAGGGTCGCCACCGCTTGTTGGCCAGGTAGAGAAGGGAGCCACTGTTGCTACGTACCCCACATTTGCCATCTGGCATTTATTGGGTTAAACTGGCGTAAAGCAGTTTAACCCAAGGGGGAGAGCAGAGCTTTGGCACGAGATGAATTTCAGGGCTATTTTTTCACTAGTTATTATCTCGGGCAAATGAACTCAGTTTATTATCAGTTAGATGAAGACAGTCAGAGACAATTGCAGGCTTCGTGGTGAAGATTCAATGAGATGATGGATGTCATGCATGTAACCCGTTGCCTGGGAAGGAGTCAGCATTCCCGAAACGGTGGACGTCATTACCATTGTCATCCACACCGTCCTCCATTGCTCTCCACTTCTGACACCGGGGGCTCAGGCCCTGAGCTTCGGCCTAGGAAGGGGCAGCTGCCCTCGGCCCCATCCCCCTGGCTGGCTCCCCCCAGCTCTATGCTGGATGCATGAGGGGACAGGGTGACAGGTTATCAGGACGCTACTTTCCTGCTCACTCGGCTCAGCCAGAACCTTCTGGCCTCGCACCAGCCCCGCGCCTACCTGTAACTCACAATAGCCCAGGTCCTTTTCTGCCTTTCTTAGGTATTTTTTATCTGGAACCTTCTTTTTTTTTCAATTTCTGTTCTAAATTTACACAAGAAGCTTCATGCCAGGGCCACACACCCATTGGCTAAGCCAGTGGAGTTTTCCCCTCAGAGATTCCCCAGTTCCCTGACGTGTTGACGTGACAGCCAGCCAGACAGACCCATTTGCTCTGCGGGCGACCGCGCCTTGACACCATGGAGAGATAATGATAAGACTTCACCTTCCTCAGCTAAAGAATGAGCAAGTCACTGCTTTTTCTGTTCATGCAGCAAAAATTAGCCGAAAGCCCTCTTAGGAGGCCTTAGTATTGTTTTTTTCATAATGATGTATCTCCACATTGTGAATCACAGCTGGAGAAGAGCTTTCAAACAGCCAGATATGGCAGAGAGGGGACGAGTGCCATTTTCAAATGCACTGTCAGCATCAGAGAGGGGAAGTGACTAGCCCGAGGTCACACAGCTGCTAAATAGTAGAGACGGGCCTAGCCTGTGAGTCTTCTGACCTGGTCTGCTGCACCCAGCTGCCTCCTTTTTTAGTTAAAGGGGAAAACAGTATATTTTAATTAATAGTCTACAAATGAAGGAAAAAGGCTAGATTTGCTGGCTGCTATATTTTGTTTCCTGCCCAGAGCTGCTGATGTGAGAGAAAATGAACAGTCCGGTTCCTTGTGCTTTGGAGTTTGCAAAGGGGTCTCCCTGCTGGGCGTGGACATAGCCCAGGAAAGAAGGGCACCATGGGATCCAGGAAGAAGAATGGGCTCTGGACTCTGAAGCTTATTTTTTTTAAATAGGCCTATTTTGCAGGGCAGTTTTAGGTTCACAGTGGAACTGAGGGGAAATACAGAGTTCCCGTCTGCCTGTTGCTCCCAGAAATGCCCCCGCTGTTGACATCTGCATCAGAGTGGAAGGTGTATTGCTGTCAGTTGGCCTGCGTGGACGCATCACCTTCACCCAAATTCTATAGTTTACAGTAGGGTTCACACCTGGTGTTGTTTGTTCTGTGGGTTTGGACCAACGTACAAGGACGTGTATCCGCCACCGTAGTATCATACAGGAGAGTTTCACTGCCCTGAAAGCCCTCTGTGCTCGGCCCATTCGTCCGTCCCTCTCTAAGCCCTGGCAACCGCCGATCTTTTCACTGTCTCCAAAGTGTGGCCTTTTCCAGAATGTCGTATGGTTGGAGTCATCAGTATGTAGCCTTTTCAGGTTGGCTTCTTTCCCTTAGTTATACGCATTTAAGGTTTCTCCTTCTCTTTTCACGGCTTGATAGCTCATTTCTGGCTTTGTTTGGTTTTTTTTTTTACCTTTTTTATTATGATAAAATATATGTAACAAAATTCACTATCTTTGCAACAATTTTTAAGTTCAGTGGTATTAAATACATTCACATCCAGAACTCTTTTCATGTGGCAAAACTGAAACGCTGTGCCCACTGAACAAGAGCTCTCCATTCCTCCCCCCTCCCCCAGCCCCTGGCAGCCACCATTCTACTTTCGGTCTCTATGATTTTGGCGACTCTATATATCTCATCTGAGTGGAATCATACAGTGTTTACCTTTTTGTGACTGGCTTATTTCACCTAGCGTAGTGTCCTCAAGGTTCATCCGTGTTGTAGCACATGCAACAATCTCCTTCTTCTGTAAGGTTGAATAATATCCCGTTGTGTGTGTGTGTGCCATATTTTGCTATCCATGTGTCCATTGGTGGGCACTTCGGTTGCTTCCACATTTTAGAGATTGTGAGTAGTGCTGCCAAGCTCATTTCTTTTAAGTGCCAAGTAATACCTCATTGTGCCCCAGTGCACTTAGCTGTTCACCTCCTGAAGGACATGTTGTTGTTCCCAAGTTTC
>NW_012150507.1:8259268-8259691 GCF_000956105.1 Propithecus coquereli | reverse complement strand
ATGGTTCATAAAATATGTATAAAATACACATTCCAGACTATATAACACATGGCACAATATCTCTGTGTAGCCCCATCCACTGAGCTACCAGTGCAAAAACCCTAATTTTGTTCCCTATGTGGTAAGAGCCCACCGAGATGCAATGGAAATCCTAGACAAGCTTGTCTGTCATCAATTTTGATATCCAATGAGGCCATCATAAATCATGTCAAAGTAAGCAACTAATCATTCTGATTTTATATAAATCCAATATTATCATATGTAAGCAATAATTTAAACCCAAGCATCTATAGTGAAACACTATAAATTAAGTCCCTCTTGAAAGCATACTTCTTCACTTTCAACTTGGATATTAAAACAGTTAGTTATATTCTTCTAGCCCTTCTGCTGCTCTGTGTTCCAGGCATTAGACAATGAGATAGC
>NW_012150507.1:8246441-8247323 GCF_000956105.1 Propithecus coquereli | reverse complement strand
AGATACTCACCTAAGAAATCAGATAAATGAAAGTTTAAAAAATATATATACGTAATTTTATACCCACTATACTGATAAAATGTAAGTTTGGTAATGTTGAATATTAGCCAGATGTGGACCATGAAAAATCTTATACATCTGGTGTATAAATTGGCAGGAGTATAAAATGGTTAATCACTTGAAAAATAATTTGGTGTTATCTTAAACATTGTATACCCTATGCCTCAAAAATTCTACTTCTAGGGAAATCCCTACACCTGTGTCCCAGGCGATAATATGAGAATGCTTAGAATATCATAACTAAACAAAGGAGATGATATTACCAGCCCAGAAGTTGAAAATGGAGAAATGTGAGAAAGATTTCTTAGCTACACTCAGAGACTGACATTTAGTAATGTCTTCTCACTGATAGAAAAATCATGAACTATCAATTTTTTAGTCTTTTGTATATCCCATGTATTTGATAGATAAAATCAGAAAACAGGAGTTACCACATTTTGTCATATCTATCACGCCATCAGTTGCAAGATGTCTCCTAATAGTATGTATCAACAAGAAAAGCCACTATAAATAAACTAGGAGACACCATGAAAGGTGTGTTCTGATTTTAGAGATGTAAAAATGGGAGTTGATAGAAAGCAGTAGAGGAAGGACAAACAAAGTTTCCAATCTGTCACCTAGCCAGCATCCATTGTCACAGGTCGTAAGGGCAGACCTACATTCCGGAATAGCCCCAAAAGAACTGATTGTGTCAGTTTTTAAGGTTTTTCAAATAACAGATATAGCTAAATAATAAGCTCATCAAAACTCCTTAATGAGTAAAGATTCAATAAATGCTTCTTTATCATTATTATTATTTTAATGCAAAGCTTCTAGAAGGCA
>NW_012150507.1:8245580-8246391 GCF_000956105.1 Propithecus coquereli | reverse complement strand
AGTTTCCTACTTTATTTATAAAGTTTCTTCTAATTTTATAATGAATTTATAAAGTTTCTTTAGCATCTGCTAAGAACAAAATTGCCTCCCACTTGCTCATGAATATCTTGGAGAAGCTTTAGAGATACAAGTTGATTCCTACCAGAGTAACAGCAGTGCTTCTGGTACGGATAAATGTGATGATTTTTGGTTAAAACAGATGCAGGGACACCCCAAAGCAGCAGCCACTCCTGAGTTTAGGATATTCCTAAATTGGGTGTTTATAGTTTTGGTGGGAGAAAATTAAACTGATCTATGCTGTGCCTTATTGCAGGTTTAAATACTCTTTTCCTCATCAAAGGAAGGTGAAGTGAATATAATTCTTGTATTTTACAAACGAAGAAAATGAAGCCATCGATTGAATAAGTCATAAAATTAGAAGCTATAATATTACTAAATAATGGAACTGGAATTTGAGCACAGACCTGTGCTTTTAATTATTAATACTGTACACTACCACCACTTTTTAATTATATGTTACATGCTTTTATCCCTGTACATATCTTACTAATTTGCAATTAACTGTTCATGTGTCTGTGTTTCCTGCTAGACTATTTTCTTCAAGATTAGGGACTTTTTTGCTTTTTATTCCCAAAGCCTAACAGTAACTTGCTAGTGCATACTAGATATTAAAACAATGTTGGTTGGAATAAATTTTTTAAATATTAGCCCTCAGCAAATTATTTGCAGAATAAAGAGATGTTACTTTTTGTAAATTTTGGTGCTCTATTCTAAGAATAAAATCCATTTCCACATGAATATTTATGATGTG
>NW_012150507.1:8244266-8244958 GCF_000956105.1 Propithecus coquereli | reverse complement strand
TGTAGTTAAAGCTATAAAAAGAAATGCTAATGAAAATGTTCGATTTAAAATTATGAATTATGAAAAATGAATATATCATCTCTTAATGTAATAAAGGGCAGGCCTACCTAGCAGGAATACACAGGGAAATACACAGGTAGAGGGGAGGTATAAACTGCATTTCACTGAGTATACAAAATTGAGTATACATTGAGTACACAAAAGATATGTCATTAATTCTTACATGAAAGAAAAATTCTGCCAGCATCATTAATTTAAGGCGCATCTTTATTTCAGAGATATTAGGATGTGAAAAAATTACATCTTAGAGGCAATAAAATGTGGTGTTTATGTGTGAGCATATTCATATGTCACCATACTTGTAGTTTGGGTTCCTTCCTTCATTAATTTATTTAATGAATATTTTCAGTACCAAATGTGCCAGCTACCCATGCAAAATGCTGTTTTTATGTTATTGGTCAATAGATATTGTTTTTATGAATCCTAAGAGAAAAATCTCACTGAGTGGACCCACTGACAACTGTGAACAAGGTTCTGGGGTTCAGAATGAACATATTTTGAAAGTAACTCAATAAATCGTGTGCCTAGCTGATGTGTCATGTTACGCTTGTATGCACTAAAAATTATATAAATATTTTGTTTTTCTTTTTCAGTTTCCTACTTTATTTATAAAGTTTCTTCTAATTTTATAA
>NW_012150507.1:8240869-8242581 GCF_000956105.1 Propithecus coquereli | reverse complement strand
TAACCTAAACATCTGTACCCCCATAATATGCTGAAATAAAAAAAAAAGTGCTTAGAATGCTACATATATATAAAAACAATACTCTTGCTCCACTGGACTGAGTACTCTATACTGCTCAAATATACCCTGCATGTTACTTATTTTATATGTGATTTCTCAGCTAAAGAGGGGTAATATCACTGTATCATGTGAATGGAGAAGAATGAATGACATTTCAACAGTGCCTAGAGTAATAGCCACACCCTACAATAGATACACATTGCCTTGAATGTGACAGATTTGGATAGCTCCCCTCTGTAGGGCCACCACAAGAGCAAGGTAGATCACTTGGCCTCCATCTATATCCATAGAGTTGTTGCCCTCTGGGGACTTTTCTCCCATTAATCTGATAATTTAATTGATAAATTTCATTCGGCCTCAGGTATGTATCAGATACTTTATAGGCATTGAGATATTATGGGGAACAAGTCAAACACCAAACCGTGTTTCCAGAGCCTAGTGGAGAAGAGAGTCAAGAAAACAGGTGAATCCAACCGATTGTTAACATATGCTGAAACAACAACTGAGGATTCCGGAGGGAGCACGAAGAAGGATACCTGACTTGAACAAGGGAGGTCCAGAAAGACAACTCGAAGAAGACAATGCCTAAGTTGAGACCAAAAAAACTTGATCCTCTGGCCTTTGTGCATATTTCTCCACCTGCCAGAACTATCTTCTCTTCATTTAACCAGTTCTTAGCATTGTTTAGCTTTCAGCTTAACTGAAAGGATACTTTCCTTCTCTTCCACTTCACTTCCTGAACACTGGTGACACTTTTCATTATCACTGAATGCCTCTCTCTGTGATCAGTCTGAAAGTCCATCAGGGTAAGGACTATGTCTGCTTTCTTATAATTGATTTAGGTTTGGGCTTGATTAGGTAAGTGAATGGAAGGACAATGGGACAAGAGAAGTGAGAATGCTGGAAAGCAGTGGACACATTGGCGGTATATTAATCTGGATATTAATACTTCTGCTATCACTAGCAGACAGCATTGAGCACCTTTTATAAGCCAGACAATATTCTAGTAAAGAGAGGAGGGGACTTACAAACAGGGTAAAAATGAGGGATCAAGAGGCTCCAGGCCTCAAAGATGTTGAGGAACACATGTGGTGGGGGTAACTAAGTAAGACATCTGTTCAATTAAAGGTGAGGGGTAAAGCAGTTCAGAATTGTAACAAGACACGGGGACAGCCGTGGGGTGGGGCAGCTCAGATGGAGAGGAGGTAAAGGTGGTAGTGATGTCTAGGATGAGATCAAGAACTTGGATGTTGATTGAGTTATCCATGAAGATGCAAATTTGGAAGAGGAGAAAAACTCAATTGAGGAGGGGCCGTAAGATGGCGTAACAAAATGACCTCAGTTTCAAATGAGCAGGAACTTTGCAAAGAAATGAAAGAACATAATGACTTGAAAGCAGTGCTGGGGTGCAAGGAGCATATCAAACCTACTCTGGTGGTTTGAATAGTGGCCCTTAAAAAGATATTTCCATGTCCTAATCCCCAGAATCAAGTGTCTGTGAATATTACCTTAAGAATGTTACCTTATTTGGAAAAAAGGGTCTTTGCAGATGCCATTAAGTTAAGGATCTTGAGATGAGAAGATCATCCTGAATTAAGTAAAAATAGAAACAACCTGGCAGAAAAATAGGCAAAACTTATGAACAGAAGAGA
>NW_012150507.1:8234037-8237094 GCF_000956105.1 Propithecus coquereli | reverse complement strand
ATGAGTATTTTTTATTTAAAAATTTACTTGCAAAGAGGACAAACCACACCAGTGACATGTCAGACATTCCCAACCGACAAGCCATCACCTTATCGAAAGAAGAGCATTTGACCAATTGCAGTAAACAATGGTAATGGCCCCAGTGACCCACCCTTGACTACAAGCCAAAGGTGGCTATCTTCACCCCCAAGATGTTCTGATTCAACCTTTTCATTACAGTGGTGATGTTATTTACACGTCACCACCAAGTGGCCTTGGGACTTGGATATGATTAGGGACAACCGTAACCAAGGACAATGAACAGTAGAAATGTCAGTCAGTAAAATGAAATTTCATGCAGATACTGTGACAAAAGTGCAACAGAGAGAGTGAGACAATTATTTACAAAAGGAAATTTGTGAAAATTGGTGTTTTCCAGCAGTAACATGTCCAGTGGGAAAGACTGAGCAGGCACACAGTTTAAGCTCTATAAAAGCCTTCACCGCCATGACTGTATGTAAAATGACAGAGTTCTTCAAATTAGATACTTTAAAGTACATATTTACTTGGCCTGGGATCATGCTAGCAGGGGCTCGAAAATTAAAAAAAAAAAAGGGATGGGGCAACATCAGTGAGTGCTGTAACTGAGCACATATAAAGTACAGGCGCAGGACAATAATGTATGTGATAATAACAGTGTTCACAGCTAACATTTATGGAATCTAACTATATGCCAGACACTGTAAGTACCTGACGTGTACTATCTCAATTGATTCTTATAACAACATAATGAGATAATACTATTATTATCCTGTGTTATTGGTAAAGATAACTAGATCGAAGATATTATGTAGCATGCCCATAATTACTTAGTTTCCCCCAAATCCTGGACTTAAAAGCAGATCTATTATTTGCTCAAACATCACACATACAAGCTATGGCAAAAAAGATGTCAGTAATTACCATCTCTTTGGTGGTCGTCATGAAGCCAGGCTTACACCTCTGGTTAATGTAAAACATGGTAATTTCCTTTTTATCAATCAAGAGCATGTATGTACCAAGTGCCAGGGAACCCAGAGCACTGTGTTAGGCAGAACACAATTCCCATGGGGATAAAAGACTTGGTTTTGCTGCTCTTGGAATGCTCACTGTGCAGTTACAGAAAGTATTAAAGACCCGTGTAAGTAAATGATAATTACAAATGAGATAAACATGAAAATACAATGATAAGAATATCAAGACACTAGGAAGACTGTAATGAAAATATGATGATAATAATACTAAGACACAAGGAAGAATAAAGAGAGAGGGTACCGGAATAATCAGTGGGACTAAAATCAAAGAAGGCTGATGAGGCTCTTCTAAAATAGCCTTTATCTCCTGTTGACTTCCACTTTAATTCTTTCAAAATTTCTACTTCTGCATGAGGCCTTGGTACTCATTCCTAATTCTCTAAATGTAAAATTTTATCACCATGTAGTCACAAAGCTATTCTGATGAGATGACGAAAGAAAATAATGAGAGTGGTTTGTCAATATACCTATCTATCTGTCCTTTCATTCTTCACTCCCCTTTTCTTTAGGGGAGCCTGTGAGAACTTGGTGTGCATTTTGGTACTTAGCATTCTCTATGGTTAGTTAATTCCAATATCATAGAATACTCAGGGCATATGCAAACAAAACTCTGTCCTTCGTTTCACCATTTGGGTTTGAATATGAGTTTGTTCAGACTGTTTTTTTGGGCCTCGTCATCTCCACTGCAAGGGAAGGAATCCATCTATTTATCACATTTATTTCTCTCTGCTCTTTTGAAGGATAGGTAAAATTCTTTTTTTTTTTTTATTTCAG
Source organism: Propithecus coquereli (assembly GCF_000956105.1). Lineage (NCBI taxonomy): Eukaryota > Metazoa > Chordata > Mammalia > Primates > Indriidae > Propithecus > Propithecus coquereli. The sequence continues at coordinate 8,235,268 of NW_012150507.1, read as the reverse complement.
CATGTTATGGGGGTACAGATGATTAGGTTACGTATGATGCCCTTACCCTCCCTCCCCCCAATGGACACACTTGAAGGATAGGTAAAATTCTTAAGGCCTGGTTATTTACTTAAACATTGACTATGAAATGTTTAATGACCCTGAACCAATTTTACTACCTAATTTTCTACTGAAATTTATGCAAATAAGGCTAAAAACTATTATAATAATGACTGAAAAGTTCCATACAGATTTTATAGCCAAAAGACTAGACAAAGGCTACCCACGAGTCTAGAAACCTATTATTGGATTGGTAATGATTGAAGTCAAATATTTTACAAACTTGGGCTTTATATCTAGGAAGACTCATTTGAACCATAGTTTCCAGAAGTCTTTTATATGTCTGACCTCTCAGAACAAAAGAAGAAAGCATTACCACATATCTATCTAAAAAGAAAAATGCTGCTCTTTGATAAAAATTCACATTATTTGTTATGCAGCAGTTAAGATAAGGGCATATCTACAAACACAGCCATTTAAGAGTCCACTCTAAGCATTTGGTTTCAACTCCATGGCCAAGTATTCAGAATGCTTTGCTTTTTGTAAATTTGGCAAGGTCAAGGAGTTCACGGGAGTGCTGTAATGCCAATGTGATTTATTTAATAAAGATGAGACTTGTCATTATCCAGGGATGTGCTAGCTATGCTGTGGGTGTGGAGAGGAGGGAGCAGAGTTGCCTTGCCCTGGTAAGCAGAGTCAGCAGTAATGTGTCCGTTTGTGGGACATCTTCTATGTGGACTTGGCAGGGCCCAGCCATCTAGTGACAAACGCAGGACTCCAGCTGGATCCTGGCCCAAACTTGGGGGATCCTTTCAACCAGCTTGCCCAGACTGCTTTCAGGTAATCTTATGGGCTTGCCCATCATCACTGAGCTAATCTTCATTTACCCAGGGATAAAATCGAGCTCCTGGCCTCCAAGAGGCCCCCTAGCAAAGCCAAGGTTTTGGCATACTACAAGGAAAGGGTGACTCCTTCTGAAATGTCTATATTCTTCAGAATACAAATGATGAGGTTTCAGGAAAAGAAATAAGAAAATAAAACATCTAATAGGAGAGGGAAAAGATTATTTTAACTAACAACATTGAAGGATTCAAGGGTAGGTATGCCAGATTAAAGACGGCCACAAGTTCTTGATACCCCTCCCATGGAAAGATGAAATTTATTTCCCTTCCCCTTGAAAGCAGGCCAGCCT
>NW_012150507.1:8230949-8233277 GCF_000956105.1 Propithecus coquereli | reverse complement strand
TATTAATCTGGGCATGAAACACAGCCTGAATTTGCAAAAGGACAATTTTAGGTAAAATTTTAATAAGAAAAACAGTTCTAACAATGGCTTTTAATCTATTGAACTACTCAAGAACAAAACAGCGATAAGTTGGGGAAAAAATTTTGGCTATGTCTCAAGAACTACATTACCCTGAAGCAACATAACCTTTTCTTCCAAAATATACTCTATTGCCTGTGCATACTGAGAAAGGTGAAGTGCTTTCCAATTTTCACTAGAAAGGAAAAGTGCCACGTATACATGCAATTTTCTACTTCAATAACCCTGAGGAGGACCGGGTGCCGAGAAGCTGGGGTAAGAACTGTCCTGAGTATGTGATCATACTCAAAATTCTTCTGCTCCTTTTCTTCCTATAGACCTGGACCTTTTTGTTTTCTCTGCTTCAGGCTTTACGAGTTCCTAAATACACACAGCATATTTAATTTCCTTGGTAGAGATCTGCCTCTGTGACCTATGTCCATTGTATAATTTAATTCATGTGTCTATTGTTTTAAACTTTAAACTTGGCATCCTCTTTCACTAATTCACAAAAATTGGGAAGGATTGAAAATATATGTCAAAAACAACCAATTTAAATCTAAAAATGTTTCTAATATTTAGATGGTATATATTCATAAAACTTCTGATATAAACATTATTTTACCATAGAATAGTTATTTATTGAGAGGGCTAAATCCATCATGTTGTCACTGAGTAGAATTAGTGCTACTCCATTTCAGTAGGTGAGAGTAGAAGTATGTTTGCTTATGTCTAGCTGCCATTTCTGCGTTTTTCTATCTGGCTATATCTATGGCATCACGTTATCTAAATAGCCCCCAACCCACAAAGCAGGATGACTTGGAATACCTCTGTGCCTTACCTGGCATATTGCTCAGCTAGTTGCCCACACAAGTTCTTTCTGACCTAGTTTTTCCCAGAGTTTATAGGGTCCCTGAAAGAGAAGGTGGCATTGCATCTTTTCTCCTTCTCTCGTGGTATTTTCCTGCTATACCAATTTTATACACGAGCAATCAGAAACTCAGAGTTCAGTGATGTCCCAAGATCACAATGCTAATATATGGTAGAATTGAGATTTGAACCCATGTCTTCTTGACTCTAACTTCCAGTCTACAACATAAATTTTGGCCAGTAACAAACTTAGCATCCACCTTATTTCATCATTAAGTCCAAAAACAAGATAGTGCTTTTAGCAACTGGAGCTGTTGCCCCTTCAAACGTACATAAATGAATTCCCTTTTTGGCTTAAGATGTTAGGTTAGGAGTTAGGTTGCTATCTCCTGCAGCCATGATGCCCCGAATAATACAATCATGGTCAAGTGGAGGCCTCGAGAAAATGAAAAGTATACCCCTAATAAGATGGTTTGGGAAGCCTGCCACAGCAGGTAATGTGTTTATAGTTAAATTGTGGATTCGATCGTAGTTATAACTAGAGCATAGCCAAGACATTTGGGGAACTTTCATTTTCAGCAGCTGGACAACCCCAAAGCCTCATGATAACAGAGATTTAGTTATTGTAAAAAATGATGCTTTCCTACATACTTTCCTCCTTTTAAGAGCTACGTGTATATTTCTTAAGTAATTCTCTATGAGCATGAAAATAAATCTCCCTGATTTTGAATTGTGTTTACTCACAGATTTCATCTTTATTGCCATTTCTTATGTAATGTGTTTTATGTAAAATACATGCTTTAAAATCTTTTTCCTGCTACTTGTCCACATTATATACATCCTAAGGTTGGACACGTGGAAGCAGTTGTAATTCAGGATATCTGAGTTTCAGAGTCAGAGAGCAAAAATTTTGTTTCTTATCTAAGTAATATCTGTTTAGTTCTCATAGTATCATCATATTTAGAAATTTTTCTTTTCCTTGAAAGTTAAATCAGTTGGGCTTCCTGAGACATATGTTATCTCATACGACAACATATAAATTACAAGTTAGGGAGGCCAGATTTCGAAGTCTGCTCACGTTATGGTGATGGGCAAAAATGATGACTTGGACTCAATTCAATGTTACTTTCACTCTTCTTTATTGCAAAAGCAGAGTTTATGGCTGGGCGTGGGGGCTCACACCTGTAATCCCAGCACTTTGGGAGGCTGAGGCAGGAGGATGGCTTGAGCCCAGGAGTTTGAGACCAGCCTGAGCAAGAGCAAGACCCATCTCTACAAAAAATAGAAAAATTATCTGGGCATAGTGGTGATGTCTGTAGTTCAAGCTTCTTGGGAGGCTGAGGCAGGAGGATCGCTTGAGCCCAGGAGTTTGACGTTGCAGTGAGCTATGATCATACCACT
>NW_012150507.1:8218326-8219214 GCF_000956105.1 Propithecus coquereli | reverse complement strand
CATTCTGTGGGCTGTCTATTCACTCTAATGATAGCAGGTTTTGAATATACTTGGCAGCTTGAGGAGAAAGCAGGAAGGATTAAGAAGGAGGATGTTAAGGGTGGGGAGTGGGAGGGAGTGGGGACAGAAGGCCCCATTGTGAAAACAAATTTCACTAGTTCACAATTGTGTATTGCTAAAGTATGCTTTGCTCTCACTTGTAAACCTGGAGGAAGCAAGTTGGTGAATGGAGATAATCTCATATATATTCTCTATACTATGTATGTTTTTATTGCACTTTTTAAGATGAGGTCTCAGTGGGATGGATTAGATTTGGAGATATTTTTCTCTGGAGGCGGATCCCTGTGACAGGTAGAGAAGAAGAAAGGGGGTATAGAAAACCTAGCCTTGGCTGAAGTGGGGAGGAGTCAAGCTGCCACTGGGTTTGCAAGGGCATGGAGCTCCCATTGGAGGAACATTTTTAAGGTGTGTGGCCACCCATCTTTTAAAATCCTAACACAAATGTTAAATGCCTGAGGTGATGGATACCCCAATTACCCTGATTTAAGTAATCACATTGTATGTCTGTATCAAAACATCACATATGCCCTGCAAAGACACACAACTATTATGTACCCATAATAATTTTTTAAAAATCAGAACTAACTATATCAGGGGAAATCCTTGGGCTGTTTCTATCTCTACTTACCACGAAGTCAATCCAGGCCTAGCTTTAGCTCTACCTTTTGGAAAACCTAAAAAATAAAAGTTGTTTAGTGTGAGTTTTTCTATCTTCCCCCAGACCCAGAAAACATGGCCAAGCTAGCTTTTGTTATAATAATTCATATTAAGCTAATCATCTTCAGATTGGCTTGGAGTCATTTGTTTATTTTTATCATTTTTAAATGT
>NW_012150507.1:8216389-8218276 GCF_000956105.1 Propithecus coquereli | reverse complement strand
CATTGTATAATTTAATTCATGTGTCTATTGTTTTAAACTTTAAACTTGGCATCCTCTTTCACTAATTCACAAAAATTGGGAAGGATTGAAAATATATGTCAAAAACAACCAATTTAAATCTAAAAATGTTTCTAATATTTAGATGGTATATATTCATAAAACTTCTGATATAAACATTATTTTACCATAGAATAGTTATTTATTGAGAGGGCTAAATCCATCATGTTGTCACTTAGTAGAATTAGTGCTACTCCATTTCAGTAGGTGAGAGTAGAAGTATGTTTGCTTATGTCTAGCTGCCATTTCTGCATTTTTCTATCTGGCTATATCTATGGCATCACGTTATCTAAATAGCCCCCAACCCACAAAGCAGGATGACTTGGAATATCTCTGTGCCTTACCTGGCATATTGCTCAGCTAGTTGCCCACACAAGTTCTTTCTGACCTAGTTTTTCCCAGAGTTTATAGGGTCCCTGAAAGAGAAGGTGGCATTGCATCTTTTCTCCTTCTCTCGTGGTATTTTCCTGCTATACCAATTTTATACATGAGCAATCAGAAACTCAGAGTTCAGTGATGTCCCAAGATCACAATGCTAATATATGGTAGAATTGAGATTTGAACCCATGTCTGCTTGACTCTAACTCCCAGTCTACAACATAAATTTTGGCCAGTAACAAACTTAGCATCCACCTTATTTCATCATGAAGTCCAAAAACAAGATAGTGCTTTTAGCAACTGGAGCTGTTGCCCCTTCAAACGTACATAAATGAATTCCCTTGTTGGCTTAAGATGTTAGGTTTGGAGTTAAGTTGCTATCTCCTGCAGCCATGATGCCCCGAATAATACAATCATGGCCAAGTGGAGGCCTCGAGAAAATGAAAAGTATACCCCTAATAAGATGGTTTGGGAAGCCTGCCATAGTAGGTAATGTGTTTATAGTTAAATTGTGGATTCGGTCGTAGTTATAACTAGAGCATAGCCAAGACATTTGGGGAACTTTCATTTTCAGCAGCTGGACAACCCCAAAGCCTCATGATAACAGAGATTTAGTTATTGTAAAAAATGATGATTTCCTACATACTTTCCTCCTTTTAAGAGCTATGTGTATATTTCTTAAGTAATTCTCTATGAGCATGAAAATAAATCTCCCTGATTTTGAATTGTGTTTACTCACAGATTTCATCTTTATTGCCATTTCTTATGTAATGTGTTTTATGTAAAATACATGCTTTAAAATCTTTTTCCTGCTACTTGTCCGCATTATATACATCCTAAGGTCGGACACATGGAAGCAGTTATAATTCAGGATATCTGAGTTTCAGAGTCAGAGAGCAAAAATTTTGTTTCTTATCTAAGTAATATCTGTTTAGTTCTTATAGTATCATCATATTTAGAAATTTTTCTTTTCCTTGAAAGTTAAATCAGTTGGGCTTCCTGAGACATATGTTATCTCATACGACAACATACAAATTACAAGTTAGGGAGGCCAGATTTTGAAGTCTGCTCACGTTATGGTGATGGGCAAAAATGATGACTTGGACTCTATTCAATGTTACTTTCACTCTTCTTTATTGCAAAAGCAGAGTTTATGGCTGGGCTTAGGGGCTCACACCTGTAATCCTAGCACTTTGGGAGGCTGAGGCAGGAGGATGGCTTGAGGCCAGGAGTTTGAGACCAGCCTGAGCAAGAGCAAGACCCATCTCTACAAAAAACAGAAAAATTATCTGGGCATAGTGGTGCATGTCTGTAGTTCAAGCTTCTTGGGAGGCTGAGGCAGGAGGATCGCTTGAGCCCAGGAGTTTGACATCACAGTGAGCTAGGATCATACCACTGCACTCTAGCCCAGGTGACAGACTGAGACTCGGTCTCGAAAAAAGTGTATATATA
>NW_012150507.1:8212059-8214912 GCF_000956105.1 Propithecus coquereli | reverse complement strand
TCCTGAACCTATGTTTTCTCTTAGATATATAAAAACAGGCATATAAGTGTGAATAAAAAAACAAAGAGAAAATAAAAACAGACATACAAATCTATGGTGTTCTGTGAAAAATTAATTAGATAAACTATTAAAGGCCTGAATCAGTGCCTGGTCCATCATAGGTGTTCAATACATAGAAGCTATTATTTTTCTTGCTATTTTATTTTAATCTTGCAGCATAAGAGGCAATACAAAGAAATAGAAGATTAGTAAGCAGTATCTGGCTCAACATGTTTTTTATCATTTCATCCCAGTCTTGAAAAAAAGATATTTAATGATCCTATGTGGAACCTGCAGGAGCCAATAAAAGAAACTTCAGAAAGTCACTCCCATCCAGGCATCCAAGCACATAGCTCCTGCTCCCTAATGCTCTGCATATACATTCCAAAAATGCTGTCTTTACAGATTCCGACAGTTACCTGGACCTTGGAAAATGTCCCATTTATCTCCTCTGTATTCAAGCATTCCTCACAGATCAGTTGCTCTCACCAAAACAGAGGTAGTTTCATTAGGCTTCCAGCCAAATGCCTGAGCAGGTAGGACTTCCTTTTCTAGTGTGAGAACTGCAGGCAGGCAGGTCAGGCTTGAAGTCCACAGGTCCACATGATAGTTCTGGATTTTCCACTGCAAACACCCCTTTTCCTGTGATTATCACTGATAATCGCTAGGCCTCCTCTCAGTTTCAAGGCTCAAAATAAAATATCTAGTTGCCTAAATCATGCTGACAACAACTTGGTAAAAATTATAATTAAAATCAGTGCAAAGGCAACATTTTTAAATGACACAGATTTTAAAAGATATTGCATAGTTCGAGCTTGGTACTAGCATCTTTTAAGGTGATAAATTAATGATTGAGGGTAAGTTATTAATATTTCCTACATGTAAGTAGCTATGTTTCACCCCACTGGTTACCCATAAGGGAACTATAACAAACTGTACAGGGAAGTCAGATTGTTGGGTTTCAAATCCTTCAGCTACTGGCTACTGTATACATGTGCGTGTATATATATATAGTTTTAGATAAGAAAATTATCATTCCAAACTGCCTGTTTTATTATCTATAAAATAAAGACATTAATAGTATTGACCTCCTAGGATTACCAAAGGCATTTAAATAAAATGACATGTAAAACATTTGAAACAGTTACTATGTACCAGGAGACATAGGAATTCCTTAATAATTCTCTAATAATAAAATGAATTATTATTAGACCAATAATGTGATAAACAGTATCTTAGCACATGAAATATGTACTACAATGTCCCAAGTGCCACCATAAATTCAGCCAAGGTGAGTCGAACAATGTAAGGATGCATACATAGAAAATGTCGCGTAATACAACAGCTTCTGAAAGGTTTTGGGGGTGTGGTGCAGCCACACAGACCACAGTACAAACCATATTGTGTTAGTCTGCTTGGGCTGCTCTGACAGAATACCATAGCCTGAGTGGCTTAAACAGACATTTATTTCTCACAGTTCTGGAGGCTGGAGGTCCAAGATCAAGGTGCCATCTGATTCAGTTCCTGGTGATGATCCTATTCCAGGTTTGTGTAAGGCTGCCTTCTGGCTGTGTCCTCACGTGGAGGGGGAGTGAGAGAGAGAGAAAGCAAGAGAGAGAGAGACAGAGAGCAAGAGCACTGTGATGCTCTTTTTTTTTCTTGTAAGGACACTAATCCTATAATGGGGTCACACCCTCATGACCTCACCTAAACCTATTTACCTTTCAAAGCTTCCACTTCCAAATACCATCATATGGAGGGTAGAGCCTCAACATACGAATTTTGTGGGGACACATTCAGCTCATAATATATATGCTGAAAAGAAAATTTGCCTGGAATTTTTCTTCTCTAGCTTTTGGGAAACAGAAGAGCGAAATGGGCAAGATAGAAAGGCATTCATCTTTTTCTTGAAAGGCTAAGCATGAGAGATTTATGCCAATAAAACAAGGATAGACATGGAGACAAAAAGCAACATGAGAAAAGGAGAGGAAAGAGCAAAAGAAAGGAGGGAGAATTTTTCTTTTTTTCTGCATATTCAGAAGCACAGGAGGCTTCAAGGTGACTTGCTAGCTAAAAGTTCAGACTTGATGTGTCCTTTCAAGCAGATACCCCCCAAAATTCCTCTCATCCTTCAAATGGAGTATTCGAATCCTTTGGTCATTAGTATAAGACAATTATATTTGGGTATTTATAAAAATGTATATTTATAACAATTCAATTATTAACAATTACCAAAATCTGATAGATTCTAGAACGTTTTGCTTTTCTCTTTTCATCCAATCTTACCTACCTGAAGTTCTCTTGCGTCAGGTTTGTTCACTTACACAGGCTTTGAGCTCTTTTAAAGGCACCTGTGTGCTAAGAGAAAAAATTTCAATGAAAGATATACTCAGCCTCTGCCTCTCATTAGCCCTGTGACGGGGGACAGTGCATGGAACTATTTATACTTTGAGTAACTCATTTGTATAATGAAGTTACTAATACCTACCTCAGGAGAGTGTAAGAATTCCTAAATTTCAATAAATTTGAAATATTTTGTAACCTCTAAGGTTGCACTGGGTTATCAAGTGCAAATACTCCCAGAATATGTGGTACTTTAAACTGTTTCCATTCTTTTGTGCAAAGGCCACAGACATGGTCGATTCTTCCATGAGAGCAGGTTTTTTTGTTTTTTGTTTTTTTTTTTAAATGTGTTAAAATTAATTTTTATTCCAAGATTTGAAAAGTTGTATTTACATATCCAAATGCATTCACGTGCATACTTGAACATCCATGTTGTGACATTGTTTTTTGTTTTTTGTTTTTTTTTTATTT
>NW_012150507.1:8208388-8209794 GCF_000956105.1 Propithecus coquereli | reverse complement strand
CAAGTACTCAAGTCACTTTGGGTCATGATAAAAGTTGTGCAAATCTTACTGCTCATGGAGTTTTTTTTTATCTTCTGTTTGTTTGGGGGGATTTAAGCTACAGAGCTAGGTTCTTCTTGCATATTGTTCGGGGTCAAAGGGCACTCGGTCTCCTATTAACCTTTCTTTTGGTTGTGAAGTTTGACTGGAATAACGGAGGTTCAAAATTCTATAAAATTATATAAAGTATCTGTAACACAGATGATATATATTACAAGGAGAGGTATGAAGTGAAAAGTGAGGAAATAGCAGAGAAGGTAAATAAATTTCAGGAATTTGAGGGGTTTCTAGAATAATTACACATGACATTGAACAGGTGGTATGAAGTACCATTCCCATCCACTAAGGGAAGTTGATGATACAGCAGTCCCTAAACATATTACCATTCCAACTAAGCCTTTAGTTCATTATCACAAACATTTACTAAGAATCCTTGTGGCAAAAGCCAGGGCACTTTAAGGAGAGAACATAACTCCTCAAAGTTGGCATGCTCCTGGTTGAAAATATATGCCAGTGGAAAATGGTCATGATCAAGAACATCATAGACGGATAGATACCAGGGAATTAAGTTAAATGACATAATTTTTAATTAGCCTAAACTTTCTTTGAATAAACTTGCACCAAGGTGTAATGGTAAGAAAGATCCGAGTATCCATATCAGAAGGCAGCATGCACAGGGGAATTTCTAGCCACAAAATGTTGTGGAATGTTGGTTTTTGGAAGTGCCAACCATTTATTTCAAGCAAAGTGAAGACATTAGGATGGAATGAAAAGTTGTCTCACTTCTGATGCTAAGTACTGAAGACTGTAACAAGAAATTATAGAGAGGAATTTGAGAAAGAGAAAAGTTTCTATCACTTGGAACACTTGGAATACAAAGAATTTAATATTAGTGATGACCAACTTTATGCACAGAAGGGATTTTTAAAGCCTGGCAGGATAAGCACAGAGAAGCATTGAATCTCATTTCACAGATACAGAGAATAGAAGAGGGATAGTCTGTGAGGGCCCAAGGCAAAGGTGGCTATTGCCTCCTTGTACAGGTGCACCAGCTCTTCAGTGGTGGGGAGGGGAAGAGGTAAGGGATTTGGAAGAGCAATGTTTTGTGGAAGAGGATGCCTTTTGAGGTGACTGATTCAATTTAGCAGGTGGAGAGTTACCAGGGGTGTAGAAACAGTCCCTAGTATATAGACTTGAAATGTGTCAAATTGATACCATTGATTTCAGATCTTAACTTAAAAATTACATACTGAGAAAATCTTACAAAGAATGACCTTCCTTGCCCTTAATTATATCTGTAAACCCAGCTAATCTCTTTGATTTTTAAGATTCTTCATGAAATACATGACTGCAAGCATATAATGAAA
>NW_012150507.1:8194278-8207693 GCF_000956105.1 Propithecus coquereli | reverse complement strand
ATTCAAGTTATTCTGCATAAACACAGTTAGAACCCATATTCTGCATAAACACAGTTAGAACTACTGTCTTTACACCTTTAAAGACAGCAGTGTGAACACAGCATAAATTCAAGGACACAGAAAGAATTTTTTTATTGGTTGTATAAATATTAAGAGACACAATTTGGTTTCAATCTATAACAGATTTAGTATCTTTATATTCATTTTTCTTATAAATAAATAAAGAGTGCATAATTAAATAAATTTAACTTCATCATACACAAAAAGCCAAACTATTTGACGTTATGTTAATCAACACAATTTGATCGTCTCTGATTTTAACCAAGCCCCTTGCTTTCTTTCCTAATTTTATCCAGTCTTGCTGGTGTGTTCCACTGAGGAGAAGGATCATCAAGGTTAATGACTTTTTCTGAAAATGTCTCCTGTTATTCTGATTACAAAGAAGAGAGTAAGACTGACTGAATTCTTGGGAATGTTTCCAGGAGCCCAAACTCATCCTGAAAGGTGTGGTGGAATTCTTCTTCGCTTTGTCACTGCATACTTCAGGAGGATTTAATCCCCAGATCATGACACAGTAACAACTCCCTGAGCACTTTTTCTATGTAACTGTTGGGTCAATAAACTCTCCAGGACTTCAGTCCATGGGTCAGCATTTGGGCCACATTTGCAGTCATGTCTGCACCCTGCCCTAAAGGGTGAAACAAGCTTATACCTTTCTGAGAAAAACAAAAATTGGAATGTAATCAATGGTGCATCAATTACTGCTCTTAGGAGCTATTGCTCAAGTCCATCCTGATGTCCATGTGGAATATGAAATTGGGTCTTTAATTGACCCAAGCTTTTGCTGAACAACTAGAGCTAAAGAGTTGATGAGCAGGTCTTTTGACTGATTGCTTTTTTGATTTTTTTGAGGAGAACTTGACATCCCCCTGGTTCACTCTGCTCTAGTATTACTGGCCTTCTCCATATACAGGCACATTTTTATGTTTGGACCATGTCCTTGGTCTTCTGGATTCGGAATGCTCTTCCTCTAAGTATCTGCAGGACTAACTCCCTCACTTCCTTTCTGCCTTTGAGCAAAGATTAGCCTATGCTGACCTTCCTATTTAAAATGGCAACTCTCCTCACTCCCGATTCCCCTTACTTTGGTCTATTTCTTTCTCCATAGCATTTATCATGTCCTTAATTTATATGCTTACGGTCTACCATCCCTCTCCTTCCACTAGAATGTAACTCCCTCAGAGCTGGGCTTTTTGTCTGTTTTGTTCTTTGGTGAATGGTCAGTGCCTGGAACAAAGTCTGACACATAGAAGGTACCCAGTAAATATTTTCTGAATGAATGAATGAATGAGAGAATGAGTGAATGAATTCAAGGGCCTGAAAACAGAAAAATCCAGTTCTTATATAAATGCAAAATAAATTTTCATGAAAATGAAAAATGTGTTAAATCATGTGATTTTCTCTTGACCTCCCCTAACATTTTTCAGCAGTATCTAACAATATAAAAAGTGTTGGGATTTTTCAGTGGAATAGTTAAAAGGACGTACTTGTATCTGTCTACCTGTGTTGGATTAGTAAAGCGTGGTAGCTAAGTGTGTTTGGGTTCTGCGACTGAATCCCATCTCTACCACTCATTAGTTACTAATTTGGGGGGAAGTTATCTAACTTCTCATGGGCTTCATCTCATCGTTTGTAAAATAGATTTTAATAAGTCACTATCTAAAGCAGTTAATGCCTGCACATAATAAGCTTTTGGTAGATGATAGCTATAATATTCTTTTGACTTGTGTAGTATATTTATTCCCATAACCTTTAATCACTTTTTAAAGGTGAAATGAAGAGTTAAATATTACTGGGCCAGTATTCTAATTAGAAACAAAAGAAAAAAATAATACTAAATTAATGATCTCCAGGATCTATCATGGAGTGTTACGAGATGAGAAGACAATGAAATGGTGAAGGAAACATGTTGACACTGCAAATCAAAGCTGCTTCTACAATAACAGATTCACAAGGATCACAAATTTATAGCTACAACATTCCAAAATGGCATAATATAAATATTTTTCACCCAGTACAATGAATTGATGTATCACATTTTATAAATTCATTGTGATGATACAGTCCTAAAGGATGTACCTCTGTGTTCGGCAATATTGAGGAACTACAGTAGAACTCAAGTTGCTGCACAGTTGCAAATGAGATATAAATACTCAGGCTGCTACAAAGGAAATGTTAAATAGCTGTATATCTCTGCCTGTCAACCTGTGGTGGACACCGTCATGCCACCGAGAACCTCCTTTAGGACTCAAGAACTTGTTCCCTTAGTGACCAGGAGTGCTGCTGAGGGAAAACCTCACCTGGGACCTGCTTCTGGGATTATTTCTGCTGGAGAAAGCCACTTCGCCCAAGGTCTGGTTGCCTTCCCATGTTACCCACATCCAATGACTAATCTGCATGGGGCATTAATGTCCCAGGCATTCTGCCTCAAGTCGGGTCAGCTCTGAAAAGTCGCTTATCCTCCCAGTCCCTCCATGGTAGGCAGGGTGTCCACAGCGACTGTGTCACAGCTGCCCAACCCGGTTTCCTTCCTTTCCCTTCCCTATGGGCCATTCCCAGGAGTCTACAGTAAACCTCCTGCATGGCAAACTCCACCTCGGAGTTGGCGTTCTGGGATCTTGAGGCGCAGTTCTTTCTATTTCAACTGAAAATTTAAATGAAAAATCCAGATAACCTGAGCACAGAATACCAAGCATCTGGCTCTTCAACTGAGTAACTGGCTGCTTTTCCATTTTTTAACTAAATGGTTGGGATAACCAAGTTATATCCACCTACTTGCTTTGATTCTAAACATTAGAGGGACTTGCAAATCTCAAGAAAGAGAAATACCTTATCAATTGCCTTGTCTTAAGAAAGCATAGTGCCCGACATTCTCATCCAGGACTTTTGGAGTTTGCCATTTTAAAGTTCACTGAATGACCATCCAAGTCAGTCTTCCTCTACAGCAGGTCAAGTCACTGCTACTGCATCATAACATGGAAAATTTATAATTGGATTCAATAACTAGTATTCCCGTTATTAATAGAAAGATATTTCTGTAACGTGCTGTAAAGAGTTCATAAACTGTTCAAGTATACAGGTTAGAAAGTACAACAGCCTAGAAGTCTCTTTTAATATGGCTATAGTCTATATTGTTAATATGGAAGAAATATAATGACCATAATTCTTTAGTATTTGTGAAATTCCCACAAACAATCACTCAGGTTAAAGGTTTTTGATGGGTTCTATACATAGAAATCTCCATTTCATCTGAAATAACTCAAGTTGCCAAAGATGTTATCAAAGGATTACATTTCTTGACTGTTCATTTCTCAGGTGATGACACTTGCTACAGGGATAATTAAAATACATTGGATAAGTTACTTTAAAATATGTAAAGAAAAAATATTAAGTATTTTATTCAATGATATACTAGATAAGCTTGAAAATGAGAAAAGATTGAAAAATGCTAGCACGGAAATTGAAAGTTTCTTTGTAAATGCAAAGCCATAGTTTTTATTTATACCAAAAATATGCTGCTGCTTTTATTGTCTTCAGCCCACTGTGGAATAAGGCAATATTTATCAATTATACCGATCAACCTCCTTTTTTTAAACACACACACACACACACAGACACACATCCTCCAGCTCATAATTTATTGTGTTATGGTCAAACGGTATATTTTTGGGTAGATCCCAATAGAGTAATAATTCTTAGATTAAAATTCAGACTGTTTTTGCAATTTGAAACATTTTGAGAAGACATACTGATTTATTTCAAACCCTCTTACCTTTAAAGATATAATTAGATCTCAGTGATGAAATCCAGATCAAAAAAGAAGACAGTTTAATCTTAGCTCATATCCTGTAAGTTTCATATCAAACTCCCCCATTACCATCAAAACTTAGCACACTTGTAGAAAAATGCAGCTTTGTAACTTTCCAGATAAGCAATACATGCCTAATGCAGTATCCCAGCTCTGCAGAGCTGGGTCAAATTACACTTGCCTGCTCTTGTTTCACTGATAAGTCAATAGCCTTAGGATGGTGACATTTAAAACACAGTTGAATTATCAAGATGGAGACTTATCTAGCCCAATCCCTGCTTTTCATAGAGAAAATGAGATGAACCAAAGTGGTCACGGGCTTTGGAGGGAGAGAGAGACTACGCTTCTCACGCCAGTATCACATTTTAGCGGCATGACTTTTTGGCATTATTTTAATTTTTTGAGTATATTTTTCACTATTTGGAAAATGAAGATGATAAAATGTGTCTTGCAGGATATTGGGAGAAGTAAATGAAACCAGGCAAGTAATTCACCTAGCACAGCAGCTGAGACATAGAGGCTCTCAATAAATGATAACTGTTGCATATAGAAGAGAAAAGGAAGGCTGGTGGAATTAAGTGAACGGGCAGCTGGCCAGGTGCAGCATCAAGGCCAGCTTTGCAGACCTGGTGCAGTACCCTGCTGTAGTAGACACCTCTCTCCAGTGCATGTTGGAGAGTGACAGCAGCAACACGGTGTTGAGGTCAGGCACTCATGCAACCCTGGTACAGCACCAAGCACTGGGGATCTTTTGATTATTCCACACCAACCTTTGGGCATTCTGTTTTCGCAGGTGCTCTCAGCCGTTTGTGGTCAGCCAGGGCATGCCTGTGGAATTCCTCTTCCCGTAACGTTGACTAATGGTAAAGTGGGCTCCATATGTCACGTTGTAGTAGAGAAAATACCAATCACGCTTCAACTTGTAGGGTGACCTCAGACTCTGGAGGTGAACTGCCCCTCAGGGCACAACTGACTTCCATCTACCCTGGCGAACTGCTTTCATCAAGCCACCTGGTGAACTCCTACTCATCTTTCACATATAACATGAATGTTACCTTCCCTGTAGCCTTCCCTGACCTCTGTGTCAGGGATAGTTGTGATAACCCTACCTGTGGGCTCATGTGATACTATACATACTGTATCTCTATAATATGGCAATTCTCACGTAGTCTTCTGTTACATAATTACTTGCTTATGCTATCAGCCTCTTCAATGGTTTTTAAATCAACCCCTTTAAGGATTGTTTTATATCTCAGATTATTCTCAATAGTTAAAGCGCGCGCGCGCACACACACACACACACACACACACACACGCGCGCGCGCACATCTTAGGAGGATTACAGACACCTTGAAATAGTCATTCACTCTTAGAGACCCAGGGACCCAATGTTAGGAACCCACGCTCAAGCCCTTGTGCATCACTAGTTATGTTTTCCTTGTAAATCACAGTCACTGGCATATTGTAGGCATTTGACAGATTAATGAATCAAAGAACAAATGACAGTCTACCTTAAAAAAATGGCAAGATTTTCCCTAAAAACTTATGCAACGAATCCACAATTGTCTCAGAGAAAACCAGATATTAGAGGGTCTCTGAAGAAACCTTGATCAATTTATGGCTGGTGACACAGTCCCCGAAAAAAGGCTTTCTAGTGTCATTGACCTAATGCTATCTTGACTCTCTTTCTAATACTTCTGTGTAGTGAAGACCATGGGAAGAGGGCAGGATTTTGTTACATTCAGTTTCTGAAATACAAGCTGTAGCAATTTTTCACAGGGGCACAGGTTAAATGAGGGGAGATTATTTCCCCTTTTGGTTCTCTGTTTCTATTGTAGACCATTTAAAGGCAAATGGAGATTAATGTGTTTTGCCGTTTTGGAAAAATGGTGAAACTTCATCTACCGTCTCTCCTTACAGATGTGTCCCATCTGTCGCTGCGGCACGGGATTAAGGCCTCGGGCCTGGCATTGAAGGTGGCAAGCACCTGGGATGGGGGTTACCAAGGAGCTGCAGGAAAAGGTGGGGCAAGGTGACGTACAGGAGCATTTTATTCAGCTTCCTAAGAATGGGCAAGAGCTCAGGGACTGGGAATAAACTCATCTTCCCTCACGCCTGACAGAAGAGGCTCTCAAACACCAAAAATTGAACCCAGCCTCCTGATGTCAGTATGAAGAACCCCTTAGAGAAGGAGACTTTTAGCCTATGAAAACCTCTATTTTGTCATTTCTGTGGCATTGCTTTAAGACACAGAAATTCTTTCCACTTCAGTCTTTCACAACACACCTGCTTGAATAAGCCTCAATTTGCCTAAGAAAAAAATGAGAGAGAGAAAGAGAAAAACATATTACAGAATTATTTCCCTTTGATGGTAAACTCCACCTTTTCCCAGGGGCAGATTGGCAAACTCTTATCCTCTGCTGCTTCTAGAGAAACGCCCAGTAATGAGAACTGCTTCCCAGCCCTCCTGTGATCAGCGAGAGGTCTCTAGTGGAAATCCGGAGCAATCACAACTTTCACCAGGTGTGGCTGCCTGGAAGGCCCTGGCACTGCATAATGGTCAAGAAAAGCCCATAGCAGTGGCGGCTTTCCAAATACATAAATACCTGGATTGGCTAGAATTCCATTAGCTACATGTCCGCAACTTCAAAGATTCTTGGGAATTTGGAGAGCTGATTGGGATCAAGCTTTGAAAAGGAAACGAAAGATATAATCAGTTCTTACCTTTTTTTCCTTCTTGCCTAACTCAGAAACTGTGTAGCTAGAGAGGTTAGAATTCCAAGGAGCTCTGAGTATATAACAAAGGTGAGACATACTCTGCCATAAATTAGGACTGGTGTGAGACTATGTAAATTACCACAAGCTTGTCAAGAGCATAAGTTTGTAAATAATAACCAGGCTCCATGAGAGCAGCATAAGGATAAGAATTTTTTCTTATATACAAGATGTCAAAGAGTTGCAGGTTCTCCTTATCAGACATTACAGCATTTTAATATCTTCTTCTTTCTTTAAAATTTTTCCAAATAGGGAATGACCACATGATTCTTTCTTAAGAGAGAAAAGACAATCAAGAATGGAGAAACCCATAACTGGGTTTCATTTGTTTGTGTAGCCAATAATGTCATTTCAGCAAAAAAGGTGCTCTTAATACATAGTCAAGAGTAGCCTTTAAAACTGCCTGGCTGTTTGGAAAGAAATTCTATTCTAATGAATAATTTAAGAATGTTTCTGTTTTACATCCTTGAGGATAGAATATAATTTACTGCAGTACAAAAAAGTAAGTTGGCAACATTTGCCCTACAGAGTGCTAGTAAAATCACAGTGAGGGAAGCTTAGGTAATTTGGAAAATGGGTGGACTGATCTTGTCAGTTTCCATTGCGATCACCAAGTTCAAAACCTGCTCCTAGCAGTTGCCTCTAATAGTGGAACGGGGAAAGGCCTCTGAAAGTATGGGGATTGGTTTTGGTCACCCCCACTGGCAATCTTGAAGTGCACCATATTGTTGACTATAAAGTCAGCCCATTTTAAAGCCTAAATGAGGAAATCAAACAAACCGCCAAAATAGGTAAAAGAAAAATGTCAGTGAAATGGGAGGATTTTTATAGCAACAACAACAAATACCTCTAACATCATTTCTAGGTATCAGAATGCTCACATTCTCTTAAGCCTCCATGCCCAGGCATCTCTGTAATACTGTGGGTTCTGGATTTGCTCTACTAAGAGGTCTTATAGTTGCTTGTTTGATGACTTCCCTCCCTGCTGTAATAAATACTCCATGATGTGTGGCAATATCAGTCCTCTTTACGCTGTGCCTGTTGTGTCGGGTGCAGTGTAATTCTTATCACATAATTGTGAATTACATTCATAACTAATACACGAATGTAGTACAATGATGTATTTTCAAAAATGATTAATTATAATAGATAGACTCCAAAGAAATTTGACTAAACTGCTTGTATTAGACTGATGCTGTTTTTGTATTGGCATACCATAACGCTAGAAAGAAAAGGAGGATGAGTTATAGTAAAAACATTTAACAAAACAGGAAAGTAATTAAAAATAAAAGTTTCAGGGAATTCCCTTGTTCTTTTAATGGCCAAATCTCATTTGTTCCTCCCAACAACCCTTTGAAGGAGATACCATTACACCCATTTTACAGAGAGGAGGAAAGGTTAAGGGATTCTAAGAAGCAAGGGATGGTTTCTAATCCATGTGACTCAAACCACAAACATAATCACTAGGCTCTAATTAAGGAGGGAGAAGAGGTAGTCCAAGTCTGACAAAATGTATTCTGATGAGGAAATATAGTCAGGATGGAAGTGTGGAGTAAGATCATACGGAGTAAGGAGAGAGTAGAAGAACTAAAAAGAGAGCAAAGTAAAGCATGGAGTGGAATGTGCAAAAGAAGGCAACTGTCCAAGATTCTTATTTCAACATGAGATTTACCCCAGCTACAGCCCGGAAAGTGGTGGAAATCCATGTCATTATTTAGGGAACCACCAGTTGATGGTTCCACTGAATCTCAGTCATCAGGAATTCTAATTTCAAAAAGGAATAGAGACCTGTTAAAATATGAAAATCGTTACGAATGTATACCCAGGTGCTGTTTGAGGGCAGACCTGTCCCTCTAGGGAAGACACTTCCATGGGTAACTCCAGGTCAGGACATCTTGTGCTCAGAACCCTCCAGCAGCTTCACAGCTCTCTCCAAACAGAGCCCAGCCTGGCTAGGACCTACAAGGTCCCACAGAAACCAGCTCCTACTCCTCCTCTCCTTCCACCATACCCCGCACTCAATCTGCTCCAGCCACACTAGCTGCTTTGCTGTTCTTAGAACTTTGTCTATATGTCAGATATCTTTATCTGGATATCCACTCACCAAATCCTTCACTTCCCACAATTCTCCTCCTTGGCGATCTTTTCTAAGATTTCACACACACACCCTGTTTTGTTCCCCCAACCCTATATTTCATAACCCACTACCCTGTTTATCATTTTCTTCTTAGCTCTTATCACTATCTAACATGATATTTCACTTACTTATCTTGATTATTGACTCCCTCCCTTACTGGAATGTCAGCTCCATAGCGGCAGGCATTCGTGTCTATTTTATCAGGCACATACCTCAAACAGAACCGGTGCTCAGCAATGCTGGTTGAATGGGCGGATGGAACACAGAAGAGTTTATCATCTTTCCTTTCCAAAGTCAAGAGAAGCAAGTGCAAAGGCTGAGCTGTATCTCTGTTTCTCTGGAGGTTGCAGCAGGCATGGAACAACCTTCCTATGTATTAGACTAAAGTTTTGAAGAAAGAGTCCAATACTCACAATTCAAATAAGGCAGGATTTGTAGAATCTTCTCTGGGGCAATTGGTTTTTTCCATGCAGATTCAGGCTTTCTAGGGTAACTTGATTATGCAGTCTGACTGGATCCATTTCCGAACACTCTACATTTGCCCATAAACATAGTAAGAGGAGCCACACTGCTTTTTACCAATACACATCTGCTTCTCGGGATAGCAATTTCCAGGCCCAGGATAGGGGACGACACGCTTGCGATATCTCAGGCTCCTCTCAGAAGAGCAAAGATCTGGTAAGGTTGCTGCAGCCATGAGGAGTCCTCTTCCGGCAAGGACAGGGAAAGGCTCCACCCCAGACTGCTGTGGGTTAGAAAATCTCTAGGTGCTTTTCTGGGCTCAGGAATGACTCTTCTTCCAGACAAGTTTCAAAAACATAAAATTACACTCACCTTTTGAAAGCGTACATTTACCGTCTATACTATCTACTCACCACTTTTCAGGGCTCCTGGTGGAGTAACAGGAACAGAGTGACAGGACTTTGGTATTAATTACCAGCCATTTCCTATTATTTCTTTGTAGCAGGCTCCATTCATTTGCAAAAGAAATCAAAGGCCTAGCAGAGGAAGTTGCTATCATTTAAACAGAGAAACACAACTATTGATTAGAATGCTTTTCATTAACTCTGTTAAATTATATCTAGGCCTAACTTGGACACTGTTTTCAAAGAAAAACAAATGTGTGTTTTTTACATTTAAGATCATTCTTTAAAGGGCCAGAGCTGTGCCAGGTTTGTGCAATCTTTTGTTCCTAGCGGCTAGGAATTTTCTCCTATGCATCAAGTGCTTCCTGAAATACAGCCTAATGTCTCTGAGTATACGTAAGCCTGTACATCATCAGACCTTTGTACATACCACACTGTAGCACATTTTAACTACCAGTTCCTCTGTGTGTCTCCCACACTAAAATGTAAGCTTCTCAAGGGTAATAACTGTGTTTCATTGATCATATTTTCCCCCAGCACTTAGCTCGGCAAACAGCAAATGCTCAGTAATTGCATCTGTTCATTCACCACTGAGGGGCCCATTATATGCCAGTCACAGGGACACAATGATGAACAAGACAGCTCAAGATCTGGGCGTGGAAAGCAATCCAATGGTTACCCGAGCAATTACGGAAAGGACAATGTGAGTTTAGGTTCATACTGTAGAAGAACAAGCAGGGCACTAATATATTTTAAGAATCTGGCAAGGCTCCACAGAAGAAATGGCATTAATGCTAAGACTGAAAGGATGGATAAGAGTTATCCAGGAAGGGTGATGGAGAAGAGTATTCCAGGTAGAGGGAACAGCATAAGGCAAGATTTTCATGTTCCCAAATTTCTGACAGCTTTTGAGATTTTGACAGATTTGATGTGACAGATTTGAGATTTTGATAGGCTTTGAGATTCAGCAATGAGAAATTTGAATTCCCAGAAATTTTGGGGAATTCCCAAATCATAAGTATGTTTCTGAAATAATAATGATGGACCACAATACTAAGTAAATCATTTTTCAGCAATAAAGTTACAACTAAAATTGCAAAGGCATTCTGTAACTTCATTCTCACAAAGTATAACAATCTTTCAAGCTCTACACAAACAGGGCTTAACGAATTTTTCAAAGAATGCCTTTAAGACATTAATTAGGTTTCCCTGCGGAGAAACAAAAGCAAAGAGAATAAAAGAGAGAGAGAGAGAGAGAGAGACAGACTTGGCAAAGAAACCAATACTGTAACTGTCATAGAAGGTAGGTCGCCTACCTCTTTCTTAAAATAACTTTGAAAACTACCAGTGGCCTAAGCACTATGCCACTGAGGTAAAGTGATCAAAGTGTCTAGAAAGCATGAGATGAAAACCACCTTAAGTCCAGGTTTTTATTTCTATAGGTTTGGAGATTAAAATCATAAAGTATTTTGCCAAGGGCTAAAGATGGATTTTCTAGGAAGCTTTACACAATGTTAGTGCTTAGAAGGACACCAAATAGCTATCTGGGTCACTTATCCACTCAGACACTATCCCAGATAAATAGAATATGCCCTATTTTCAAATACTTTTATATAGAAATTCAACAATCTTCATTGGAAAACAATTTCAATATTTAACAGCCTTTGCTGTGGAGAAAATAGGCATTAATATTAAGCTCAAAGTCACTTAAGTTGCAGTCTAAGCTCTTCCCTCCCTATTTGGGCAAGGAGACCAGTGACATAGAAACGTGTACACTGTGCCAGTGACAGGTGAATGGGTTTGGGCTTTAGGGTTGCCCAACACTCACTGAGACTCCATCAAGGACATGGTCCCCAGTAGCTTCATTCTGAGTGCTGCGAATGAATGAGCTGGGGTCTTAGCTGATCTTCATGCTAGCCTAGCAAAGCTACCAAGAGGTAATTAGACCTGACCACACAGTGCTAGGGAGAAGAGCTTTCCTGACAGCCACTAGTGTGGAGATTGCAGCTAGCTCACTCGCAGTGGGAGTGGAAATGCCAGCAAACCTTTCTAAGATTCCTAAAGGAGAGAATAAATAGCGTTACTCTGTTTCCTTCTTCATATCCCAGGCATTCCTAGAGATCTTAGGAAAAGAGTAGGAGAAAATCCAGGCAATGAAGGAAAGCACCTACAGTGATTAGTATGGATATGTATGCGTGTGCATGCACTTACATAAGTATGTGTGTTTGTGTGTTCATATGTGTACGTATGTGTCTTCATCTATTTGGGCTGCTGTAACAAATTACCATAGACTGGGTGGCTTACAACAACAGAAATTTCTCACAGTTCTGGAGGCTAGAAAGTCCAAGATAAAGACACTTGCAGATTCGAAGTCTGGGGAAGCCCTCTTCTGGGTTGCATACTGCCGACTTCTCGTTTTATCCTCACATGGTGGAAAGAAAGCAAGAGAGCTCTCTTTATAAGAGCACTAATTCTATTCATGAGGGCTCCACCCTCATGACCTAATCACCTCCTAAAGGCCCTACCTCCAAATACCATCGCATTAGGAATTAGGCTTCGGCATATAAATTTTGAGGGGACATAAACATTCAGTCCATAACAATTCATATGCATGTCTATGTGTCTATGTATGTGTTTGTGTGCACTGTGTATGTGCACATTTGCATATATTATGCATTTGAGTCATTACATATGTATTTGCATATGTGTGTATGTGCCTATTTGTGTATATGTGAATGCATAAGTGGTTTCATGTGCCTGAGTATATGTGTGTGTGTATGTGCATGTATACACATATTTGCATAGATATATCTGTATTTGTGTGTGTTTGTGTTTATGTGTATGTATGTGTGTACATGTAGGTATGTGTGGCAGGGAAACCAAAGCTAGGGATCTGAAAAGACAGATTGAACAGCACTAACAATAGATGTAACTAATTAATGAGAAGACTGAGTGATATAGGCTGAGATTCCAATCGGCAGGAAGAAAGGTTATAGAAATTTTGAAAGAAAATATGGAGCCGAGCCATACAGGGACTGTTTCTCTAAAGCAAAGAGCTATTGCTCAAGCCTCTTGAACAAAGACGATGTGGCCTCTCCCTTCATAACAGTTAATGCCCCTGCATCAACAGTAGCACCCCACCTACTTAGATCTCTCATCCCATGATTAGCATGTGAAGCTCTTAAAATGGAAAAAACTCAATGCCAGGTTAAGAACTCAAAGAATTTCATGCAATTTCACTAATTCACCATAAAAATTTTGAGGAATAGGTGTATGATTAGTTTTTCTATTCCAAATCTGTAGGATAAAAAGGGAGAGACAGAACAAACATATCTCCTACATTTATGATTATGCTTACTATTCCATATCAATAATGAGTGAATTGGCCTAGCACAGTTTATTTTTATATTGACATTTTATTTCTTTTTGAGTCCAAACACTTCAGTAACTGAGACACACTAAACTATGTGATAATACTACAACCTATTGCAACCTAATATTGATAATGATATCAATATAAAGTTCAAATTACTTCATGAAGGATATATTAATATGATAATGAGCACCTGCCAAGTTCTGGGAAGACCAAGTGTAAGACACAGTCCCTGCCCTTGAGGAGATGCAGGTCAGCTGAGGACATGGAACAGTAAATTGTGTAACAAGCTCAAGAAGCCATCTGCCTGTGCAGAGTGCTGGACAGCATGAAGCAGACAGTGTGGAGGACCACCTGGGAGAACTGAAGAAGCTGGACAGGAAAGACACCAGTTAT
>NW_012150507.1:8179593-8193318 GCF_000956105.1 Propithecus coquereli | reverse complement strand
TTCAAGGTTCTTAATTATGCTCTACACCTACTCCTACCCAAAGTTGAAGAGAAAAATAAAATATTAAAAGGGCTTTTAGTAATGAAGGTATTACATACAAAAATTATTATGGAACATGTAGCTTTCATGGCTTTTCTGTTGGACCATCTCTGAGCTACCAACCAGCCAGCCAGCCCCTGCATCTTGTTTATTTTAAAAACAACCAAGAAATCTTAACAGAAATTTTGGTGAGAACTCAGCTGAATCATGTCATTTCTCAGAGTCCCTAAATTGATCTACTTCATGGAGAGGAGAGATGTTTTTGCCAATTTTATTTGATCTACCTGAAATTACACTGAACCACAATCTTTGGTGACTTAAGGGCCATTTCAAGCTAGTAGCAAGCAGCATTCTGGCTGAGGAAAAGACTTGCATGAAAGTGCAACTGGCAGGTGGGTGAAGAGACAGGGGCTTCTGATTAAGAGCAGAGCCTCTTGTCTGCTACCCCACTTAGAGCTCTGATTAGTCTGGGACCTCCATGGAGGGAAGCAGGTAGCAGGCTTGTCCTATTCCAGGCATGGGACATTTGGTGCCATTCGCCTCACACATTCTAGCTCAGCCTTTGCAATTGAAAATTCAGTACCTTTCACAGCTGGAAGAGAAAGCTATGCCAGTAACAAAACTAGAACACTGAGGGGAAATTAATAGCACTTTGCACTCCAGGCTTCCTGGGAGGATGCGCCATACATATTAAGTGAGCGTGACACAATTTAACAGCAACAGCCTGGCTGGGCTCAAGCTGTTCATTTTAAATTCCAGTTACTGTGAGGAAGAGTCGATCTGATGAGTGGCCATGTGGCCACTGTAAAGGCTTCTGGAAAGAGGGGAAATGAGGATGCTTTCAGGGAATTCTCAGCCTGAAACCAGAAAGGCTCACAGAGATTCTCCCACATACACTTACAGGGCACTCAAGGGAATTTTGAGTGATATTTTATATCAGGGAACTTTTGCAGAATAAAATCACATTGCAATTACAGTTGTGCTGGAATTAACAAGCACAGAAAGCACTAGAGTAGGTGATGCTGTTTTGGAAAAGCTAGACATCGAGCCTGTGGACTCCACTGTGCAATGTGGTTGTCACCGGTACAAGCTTTGACATGCGGCAGATCCAGATTTCCGTTTCTGGCTCTGCCCCTTGCTAGCTGTGGAACCTTGGGCGAGTTACTTCATGTCTCTGAACCCCGGTTTCCCTGTCTGTCAAAAAGAGATAATTACACTTACCTCATAGGGAAGTTGGGAAAATGAAATTGCATAGTGTATCTAAAGAATCTAGTCTAGTAGCTGGCAAATGGCAGTGAACAAAAAGTCAAACAAGACAAGTAAAAATATACTTCCTTTTTATTGTGTTTTATTACTTCTGAGGTAATAGCAGAAGTACAAGTACGAACAGTAATTGTAGTACCAGTACTATTAGTAGTAATAATAATCTAACTATCATATTAAGTACTTGTCTATTATATTGAGTAGTGACCACATTAAGATGTTGTACTCTGTACTTTATATAAATTATTTCTTTTAATTATGTATACAACCTCAAAATAAGAGATTATTTTCCCTTCATTTTTTTTATTCTTTTTTTTTTGATGAACAGACTCAGAGATTGAGTTCATGCAGAGATAGTAAGATGCTGAACTCAAATTGAAACCCAGATCTGTCTTACTCTGAAACCTAGGATTTTCATTATATGATTCCTAGATAGGGGGTAAACACAGCTGGGATAAGTATTCCTTCTGCCCAAGGGAGTTCAGAAAGGTGTACAGAAAGATAATATTTGAGCTGAGTCTTAGAGGATGGGAAGCTCTTTTGAGGTGAGAAAGGCATCCCAGGCAGGAAGAACTGACTAAGCAGCTGCCACGGGCCTGGAATTACATAGCACATGTAACACGCGCCAGGCATGGAGGTCAGGGCCCGCCAAAGGGGGGAGAGGCCTGGGTCTTCAGAGGTGCCGTGGCAACCACTAGTGTCACAGGATATTAAAAGCAACTCTTTCTGTTGCCCTGGAGTTTTGGCAGAGATACAAAGGCCAAGAACAAAACAGTAGATGCCCAGTATTCATAGTCTAGACTGAGCTGCTAGTCCACCTTGATAAGATTAGAAAAGAGGATGGCCCCAAGCCAGGTCCACCAGAATTAGGCGATCAGCCCTCTCCACCCACATAAAAGGCTGAGGTTGAAAAAAAATCAAAAGACAAAATTCCTGTGGAAAAAACTGTTGAGCATTTTTTTTCTTCTTCTGTTTTATTTCAGAATATTACAAGGATACAAATGTTTTGGTTACATAAATTGCTTTTGTACCATTTGAATCAAAGTTATGTGTGCCCATCTCCCAGATAGTGTGCATTGTACCCATTAGATGTGACTTTACCCATCCCTTCCTCACCCCCCCACCGCCTGCTTGATTTCCAATGAATGTTATTTCCATATATGCACATAGGTGTTGATCAATTAGTTCCAGTTTAATGGTAAGTACATGTGGTATTTGTTTTTCCATTCTTGTGATACTTCACTTAGAAGAATGGGCTCCAGTTCCATCCAGGTTAATACAAGAGGTGCTAGTTCACCGTTGTTTTTTATGACTGAGTAGTACACTATGGTATACATATACCACATTTTGTTAATCCACTAATGTATTGATGGGCGCTTGGTTTGTTTCCACATTTTTGCAATTGTGAATTGTGCTGCTATAAACATTCGAGTGCAGATGTCTTTTTTACAGAATGGCTTTTTCCCTTTGGGTAAATACCCAGTAGTGGGATTGCTGGATCAAGTGGTAGTTCTACTTTCAGTTCTTTGAGGTGTCTCCATACTACTTTCCACAGAGGTTGTACTAGTTTTCGAACTGTTAAGTATTTTACTTCTCCTCAGATACAGGTAAAGAGGCGCCCCAGCCGACTTTAAGCATAGCGCAAAAGATTTGAAAGAGAGAGATTAATGGGAAGTTTGATACATGTCTCCAGGAATCTGGGGGTGACAGGGACTGGTGTTTGACTGGTGTTAGAAAATGTTAAAAGGTGAAAGTGTCAATGGAGTCAGTAGAACAAAGAAGGGAGCTGTGTGGCAAGTGAAATGTTTCTCCACCCATAGGGGTGAAGAAAAGGGGCTTGTTTCCCTGGTTCTAGATGTGGATCCTGTGGGGAAAAAAAAGCCACTCAGACTCACTCAAAAAGAAGCCTACCAAAGAGGAACATGAGGCTACACTGTGTCCCTATAGTAAGGTGGCCCTTAAGAAGCCTCAGGGATGAGGTGGACAGTTGCAAGTGACCAGCGGACGAGAATTAGTCCTCACTTACAAGTTTGCTGCATTCTGAGATCTCAGCAGAGGAACTCCAAGGATCCCAAGAGAAGGAGCCGGCAATAATGAGTGACAACTACAGTAGCCTCACTTACCTTCTCTCTGAAGAGCTAATTGCTCTTTCTGAAGCCTCTATGACCAAGAGCTGCTTTTAAACTGGACTAAACACTTCAATTCTCGAAGTAACTGGAGTCTTCTCATTATTTAAGAGTGACTGGAAAGGCTATTTCACCCAGGGGTGCAGAAGAATGCTTTTACGTAGCCTACGAAAGGAGTGGTGAGGAAGTGTAAAGCTGATTCCAGGTTTGTATCCTCCTGAGACCACCTAATAGAATAAAATTCAATTCAAATCATAGTGGCGACAAGAATAAATCCATGCAAATTCTCAACCTACCACATAATGTCCCTCATCCTTTTCCCTAGTCTCCTTATCAACTGATACAGACCATGTCTGGGTTTGATTTTTGTCCTTAATCTCTCTTTCTTTGTTATGTTCTAGAAGCTAGTGTACCACATAGATTTTTCTTTCATCATCTCCAAACTGGTTTGGTTTTGCCACATCGATATTAATGTTGACCGTTTGAATGGCATGGAGTAGAAAATGTTTTTAGGTAAGGGAGTGACCCATGATGAGGCTTGAAAACCAAGTTAGGTCCTCATTTTGAAGGGACAGAAATGTCATTCAAGTAAGTTCAAACATTTTTATCTCCTTTGCAGATACAAGGAGATACTGAAAGATTTTAGTCTAAGCAGTGACAGAGTCCTATTTTGGGGTTTTCATTTTTGATCACTTTGTCCACAAGTATAGAGAATAGATTGAATAAGAAAGAAACTAGAGATAGGGAAATCAATTAAGAGGAACCCTGAGATAAATCACCTATAAAATTAATGGAAGAAGAATTAAAATTCTCCAGTGACCCATCTAAAGGCAAGTATCGAACTGCAGTAAGCATGCAAACACTGAAAAAACAGACTAATAAATCAAGCTAGATAATCATCTGACAATAAATTAGGATTTTGATGTCAGCTGCACACTATGTACTGATGAATTAGTACTCTGGGTCTTCCAACTATCACAAATTTTATTTTTATGCATTATCCTGGAGTCCTGGATTATGAATTTCAATGAGATTTTCTATTTCATAGATTTAATTCAGATTGCATGGATTTTCTTGCAAGGGAAAGGGAAAATGACTTCGTGTTTCCCAAATATCTGCTCTCTTTAGACCAAAGAGAACTCTCTTTGCCTTTCCCTCTCAAGTACTCTTTTCATCTAAATGGCAAAGGGAATTTTTATGAATTAGTCCTTTATTTTTTTAAGCAAAAAGCTATTTATATTTCACTCTCAGCCTTATTTGCAATGGTTTCTTTTATTTTACATTAGCTTTAAGTTTGGTTTTCTTTTCATAAATATTTTTAAAATTTCTTTGAAAATGCTGTTAAATACTTTAGGACATTAATCAAATTCAAGTCCCTGGGAAACATCAAAAGAAAAGCTGGACTTAGAATAGTTCCCATTGTAATATACCAAAGTAACAGTCACATTTTTGCTAGAGAAAGAGCATGATAATAATCTCTGCCCATTTCTATATCCTGATTTTCCCTATAATAAGTGTGCCACCCACTCCTGCCCCAGTCCCTAAGAGCCATCTGGTCACCCAATTGTTCCTTTCTTATCTTGTTTCTCTAGTCACAAATACCAGAGGATTCAGCTTAGCACCTATGTTATTTTGGATGTAGTCTGTCTTTTTACCCTTTTCAAATCTTCATACTTAGTTTTTATTAGGCTTTTTCCTCAGTAAATTCAGGGAATAATTCACATTAATCCTAATAGATACTATTTACTAAATGCCTACCACATGCCAGGTGTCATGTTCAGAATTTTCCTACAATAATGCAATTCATCTGCACAACCAATACAGGATATAGAAATATTATTTCCATTTTTAAAATAATAAAACAAACTCAAAGAGGTTAAATGATCTTCCCAAGGTTATCCAGCTAGTAGGAAACCTATCTGGATTCAATCTGGTTCCAAATTAGTGTTCTTTGCTGTTGAGCTCTTTGGCCTCCCACCCCTAGGGCAATCACTAGGATTTCCTATTTAGGGTGCAGTTCTGACTACAAGGATAAATTCCTGTTCCTGGGTTGACACTTTTCACTCCCTAAAAGAATTTCATGAAATGATCTCATAGATTGGACAAGAAAAGTTTTAGAAACTTATTCCTGAAAAGAAAAATGTTGCACTTTGAGGAAAAAGTGATTTGAGTTAGAATCTTTGAAATTACTCAAATTAACACAAAGAGACCAGTGTGAAATGAGGCTGACCCACTGAAACTGAGAAAGAGATGTGGCCCACATAAGGCTGTGGACTGTGCTCTACCCCAAATCTCAGAGCCAGTTCATAGGATTTAGGTTATTAGTGGTGGGCAATGTCTGATTCTTCTTATTATTCAAAGCAAATTAAATCAACTTTATAGACTGTTATTTTTCTAGTGATAAATTGCTATTTGGTCTACTAAAATTTCCTGTGACGGCATAGCCTGGGCAGAGCAGGATATGAAAGTCTACAGGTAATTCATTAGCATCAGGTTAGCGCTGATTCTCAATATTCATTCCCATTTTGTAGTTTTGCTAGACTAGAGCTATTATAACATTAACTGATTTGAGGTTTATAGCCTACATAGGCCAAGCTTTATTCATCCACTGGTGGATGACTTTGAGAAGCCAGAAAACCTCCCAAAAGTTAAGAACAGAAATAAATTGGGAAAAGAGTAGCATCAGATAACGTAAGCCCTGGAATGCCAGACTTGAATATTAAGAGTCGGTGGTGGTTACCTGCCACCTTTCATCCTTGAAATTATGGGGCACTAATTAGCCCAAGATGCAAAGTTTTTGACTAGGCCTTGAAAACACTAAGTCCCCTTCCTGACACTGACTCATTTTGTATACTTGTACTAGTCACATAACCTTGTTGAACCTCAGTTTCTTCACCTGCAAAATGGAAATAATATGTATGGTAAAGGGGTGTTGCAGAGTTTAATTAGCATTTCTAAAATACTGTGAGATGATCAGATGAAAGGTACACTTTAAATTGACATCATTAATTATTATTTTTATTGCACACAATCATTTGAAAATACTAGAAGCTGTTGGGTGTTGTTTTACCGTCACTTAATATGTATTATAGTGCAAGCATCTTTCTGAAAACTGTGTTCTTATGGTCAATATCAACTCGTTCATAGATTATTCCAAAAAAAATCAACTTGGGAAAATATGCAAAATATAATAAGCAACAGGACCAGAGAAAGGCATAACAGGAAAGTATTGGTTTGGCCAGTTAGACACACCCAAGTGTTGCAGTAAACACAGCAGCAGAAGGGATAATTGAAGGAAAGGAAGATACAGCTTCATTGCACAACAATATAATGGTGCTTCCATTTGAAGTGTGCTTTTCTTCTTGGGGACTTAAAACAATTTACCAATATTATCTCCTTAATTCTCATAACATCCCCATAAAGAAGAGAGCAAAGAAGAGTCCACCTTAGAGATAGATGAGTAGAGACTTAGTGACTAAGTGTTTTGCACAAGGTCAGTGTCCATTGCTAGCAATGAGGTTTAAGCTGTCCTTTTACTGGATGGGGTCAAAGAGTTTACTAGAGTTGGGGCTGCTGCTGGAACTCAGATATTTTGTATGTAGTAACTAGGTGATGTTACCTCTCTTCAAACAAATGGTATAGTCTGAGGATAAAGACATCTTATAAAAGCATCCTCTTCAATATCTAAATAAAAATTCTTTAATATTAGAGACTCTCAGAGAGGTTGAGTAGGTTTCCCCTAGATTAATAGTACCTGGGAAAGCATATTACTCATTCCAGTGTTTAATTGCTACAATTTCTATTTCTATAAATGACGGTGAAAATTTAAAAGGAGTTTTCTTTTTTAAGGAGCATTTCACATCACTGTGGAAAAAATTAATCTCTTGAAGAGGGTAATTAGAACCTCAAAACATGTTCAATATATCATTTATTTCATATCAGGAAATATCCAAAATTTTTATTCTAACCTAAGTCTCAGGAAGCATTAGCATGTATTCATCTCAAATAAATCAGAACTTAAAACTCTCTTTCTACATGTCTACTTTTTGGCTTCACAAACATCCTTAATACAATTCTCACTCACACTTCCAAGATACAGAATGTGGGAAAAATCCCATTGATATTACACTTTGAGCATTTTGCAATATCTGAGCTACTCAGCTGTCAAAAACTACCCCAAAATGCCATTACCAGCTTTTTTTGTGTGTTAATTTGACTAAAGCTGTTAGTATTAATAAAAATCTTTTATATGATTAGGATTTATCATGAGATAACACCTTGATGATATTTCTGTCTATTGAGCTAGTATTTTCCCTTGATGTTCTGTTTTCAAGTTCAAGGGACTCACTCTCCCTCCCCCTCCAAAAGGTATACTGTAGATTTTAAATAATTATTTCATGTAGAGATTCAGGAAATATGTAAAATACAAAGACAAAGGATAAAAAAGGAAGAGGTAGAGGTAGAAGGTGACAACTTACCGAAAACTCACTAAAAAAACTGTGTATGCAAAACTTCCTCGTTAAGATCAAACACAGCTGTTTGAGAAAAAGTTAAATTGATGGAATATTTGATAAGGTCTAACAAACTGTCAGATTAAGCATGTGTTTACATACTTGCAACTTGATATGAATAATAACTACTAGACTTCTTCCATTTAATTCTTCATGATTTAGTTGGTATTTATAATTGAATGACATTGTAAATAAAACTGGGTTGAGTGGCAATATCCTAAACCAGGAATCAGTTCCAAACTTTTGAATCATTTTTTTTTTTATTTTGTATAGCCTGTAGATCCAAAATGGTGGTTGTCTTTTATCTAGAGCAGTCTGACAGACTAATGCTACCATGATTCACACTACTTAGCTTCATAGAATTGTGATTAATCAGTGGGGCGAGTTTCTACCTTGTGTTATTTATCACACGATCACCAGCTTTAAGACTTGTATCAACTCTCTGGGCCAAACAGTACAACATACAGCAAGTTGTAAAGAGTTCTTTTCAAATAAACTCAGCTTCCAAATAACCAACACCCACACTAGTCCTCAACAGTTAGTCCTCTAATGCCCAGACACATCATCAAAAAGTGTAGCAATGATGTAACCCAGAGTTAATAATCAAGTAGCTTAATTTTCCTGGAAATGATAAGAAGTACCTTGTGTGATCTGGATTTTTCACAATACTATTTAGGAATCTAGAAAGAGTATTACATGATAGGTTTTTAAAAAATGGCTCTGTGGGTAATTTTCTGGGCCAAAAGGATAAATTGTATTAATTGCCAAACACTCAGAATCTTCCAATTGGCACTTTGGATTTTCTGCAATAGTTTCTATGCCAGCCGGACCTCCTCCCCATTCATAATTCCACCTGGGGTGTTGTAGGTGCAGAGGAGGAAACAATACCTTTGTATAGAGACTCAATTAGAAAATACAACTCACTAGGTTTAAAGTGAGTTAGAGAATCCAGTGGTTGAGAGCAGTATATAAAGTCCAGAACTCAGTCCACACTTTTAATCATAAGAAACCCAAAAGTGCTCATGCTAGCTCAGCTTGAGCTTTAGTTCAAGGGTAACAACAATGCTACTAATAAGGTGTTGGTAAAATCCTATCCAAAACACGATGTTCTGTTGTATTTACTTGCCTTAAAAAGTTACTTATGTTTAGTTTAGAAATGGAATATAGGTGCTCCAGTATAGTTTTAAGGGCCCTCATACGAGGTCCTAAACATGATCTGCTCTACCTGCAAAGTGCAGCATGGACTGCTTCTGGGAGCTGTAGCTATGGTATTTAAAAGTTATGAGTAAAGACGTGTCTTTCCTGGAGGTAATGAAAACCTACCGTATTGTAATGTGAGGAGCCAAGGGTACCGTCGAAATGTGTTTGCATCAAAGAACAATGGCCAGATTACACCGTGGTTGAACAGCAGCATGCCCTTACAGAAGAGGCATCTTCAGTTCCAATTCTTGTGGATTCAACATGGCCAGCCCATGTTTCCAGGAGACAGCTACATGAACTTCAATCTCAATGTTTCTCTCATTTCTTCAGATTCCAAACATGAGTAGGGCCACAACTACACCATGCCTGCCCCTTTCTTATGGGTACTTCCCTGGTTGAGGAAGCTGCTTGATGGTGCAGCCTGGAGCTCACACCCAGCTCTGTACTAATTCAGCAATTCCAAAGCCAAGCTCATGGAATCCCAGGACAATCTCTCCTCACTCCCTGTAAATCTGCTTTGGCTCGGCTGGGTGTCCAGTGGACTGAGTCATGTAATTACCCCATGGGAAACATAGGATGGGACTGCATTTAAATGCCATGGACTGATCCCATAAGCTCCATTATTTATTTTAATAAAACATGGTTGTGCTTGTTTGGTGTATGTATTTGTTTTAATAGTAATCAAAATTATATGGACTCTAATTTTTAATGAATACATCTTAATCATAAAGAAAGGTATAATTAATTAGTTTGGTAGGGGAAGCCTTTGGTTCTCACACACACTCTGTGTCTCTTGCTAACACACTCTGCCCCCACTTCCTCCCACTCCCCTATTTTTGGCCATGAAGGTATGTAAGTTGTTTTAGGCTTTCCTCTCTCAGAAGACATTGACAGTGACTTTTACGGTTCTCATCCATAGGGAGAACAAAAGTAAACACTGACCATTCTATCATTTATACTCCAATTAAATATCCTAATATGAGGGTTTCTTGTGAATGTCAATTCAGGTTTATCAAATATAAAATGACATACAGCTTATGCCATGCAAATCTTTGCAAAGGCGTATTCTAAGACTCATTGCTGCATGTATTCATGATTTAGTGTTATGTGGGTTGGAGCTTTCACTCTCTGAAGACTTCTTGGCTTAGATATTAAATCATGATCAGACACACTCTGGGTGACATTTTTCTCTTCTTCTTAATTCCCACATAAAACTCCCACAGAAGTGACAAAGAACAGTCTTGTATGGGGGAGGCTGATTTGATATTCACATGGGTTCTTTAACCAGCAAAAAGTAGTCACATTTTGTCTGCTCACAATGCATCAGTACATGTAACCATCTCCCCTCTGGCATCAACAACTCAATTTCAGTTTAGAAACTAGGATGGTAAGCATTACACATTCTCCAAATGCAAGCATACAGCCTCTTATAAAAGAATTTGGCTTTTCTAGAATTTAACAGTGCAAATCTATTAACATAAACCAAGTTCAATATGGCAAAATCCTACGCAGCTTGAAAACCCAGTGGTAGGAGTTGAAGTCAGCCTGCCCAGTTGAAAAGTGACTCAACAGTGAAGTTTAATTGTCTTTGCTGTTTGCCAGTAACTCTAAGCAGGTACTTATCTTGGCCTCACCGTGCTGGTTCACCGGCATTTTTCAGTTGGGAAAGTAACTATGTGAACCACAGTGGCTATGCTAGATAAAAATAGGTGTATTATCATTGGCATTGTGGATAAGCCTTCAGCATTTCATTACCCTGGAACAGCACACAAGAGCATTACACTGTATGCAAAGAGATAGGCCAAGATGATGAAATGTTGGCCCTCCTCCAATATTTCAAGTGGTTTACACCCAGTACCGGCTGGAAGGCATTTGTTCACACATATGGCGATATTCTCAGCTTAGAAAAGCCTGGGAACTTACCTTCTTTTGCTCACTCATACACTCACACACATTTACAAATACAAAACTTGATACCTAAAACCCACAATGCTTCTAACAGGAATATAAATCATGAGATAACTCATAGGCTACAGATTTATGTGATTGAATAAGGTTCAACATTGGAGTTTTGAATCATGAAACATTGAAGATTTTGTAGGATGAGTGCCAATGTATGTTTAGTTAAGCCCTCAGTTTTTTATGTCATTAATATTTTAGAACAAATAAAATCCATAAGTATTATAATTACCAAAAATAATTTCAATCTTTCCAGCAACATTCCCTCTCCCCCAAACTCCCACCAAAGCACTAGTACGTGAAAGAATAGCTGTGTATTTTACCACCTTTCTTTTTTCTCTTTTCCTGAGAACTAACTAAAGAACAGGGAAATAAACTCACAGTGAGTGGGAGGAGCCTAAGATAATTGATCTTCTGATTAATCAAGGACAAGTAGTAGTTCTCAGAGGGAAGCAGCTTCCCTGTGGCAAGTGCAGAGGATGCTATGTCCTATATAGCCTTTCTTCGTCAGAAGGAACTCTGTTCTATGAAACAAGTATTACAGTATTGGCGACCACTTTAGGACATCAGAGAGCTTTGTGGCCTTGGGCAAACCACCTGACCTCTTTGGATCTCAGTTTCCTTATCAGTAAAAGACTTAGCTTAATTATCTTTAAGGATCCTTCCAACTTAGCCTATCTGGATTTTATGTTACAACCATTGGACTGCCATTTTTACAATGACTTTGCTATTATACTTTCTTGGAGGAACTAGGAAATTAATTTCTCTCATATTTTCTTTCTTTGATTATCTACCTCTGGGAAAATGTATTATTTGCAAAGCCAGTGGTAGAGCAAAATCAATGTTTATGCCTCTATGTGCTGCCTTCAGCAGGAAAAATGTATATTCATTCCCATCTTTCCACACTACTGAGTTCTTGTGTGACTTTTTAGAAGTACAACAGAATATTTCTGATAGTCCAGAAATACATACTGTAATCTCTACCACTTTAGCTCTTTGAAAATTTGTAAGATGTCATGGCCCTATAGAAATCATCATATATTACATTTTTTTTGGTGTGAAGAGAGCTGGAAAGATAATTTTTAGTCCTTACCACCCCAGAAATGCCTTGATGTTCTTTGCCATGTTCTAGACTCATGAAGGAAAAAATGGTTCTGTAATAAAGGAAAAGGAGAGAAAATCTCCCCCTTCTCCACTTCAGCCTCGATAACAAACAATTCATGGCAACCTAACTTACTTTCAAGTCAATCTTCTTATTTAACCTGACATTAAATTTATCACTGGTGCCTGAAGCAATTGCCATCTGGATCCTTTGAAGTTCTGATGGACACTATTATGTCCTGTCACCAAAGTTTTGCACATTCAGAATAAACCATATTTAAATACAGAAAGAAAATTCATTGCATAAGACCATTATCATAATGAAGTGGATATCCTAGTATCAAAGAATAAAGTACTCATCAATGTAGGTCAGAGGATCTCAGAACTGCAAGAGTAGTTATTTGTTTACACAAACTCTATTCCTTTAACTCTGGCCAGCTTATTCTGTGAAGCTCCTCAGATGATTCCAATGTGTAATCAAAGTTGAGAACAGCTAATACGGAGTGATTTCTGCATTGGTATTTAGGAAAGGAACAGATATTAATCTGTTTATTGTTGAGGTAGCTTTTTTTTTTTTGCCACTATATGCCAAATGTACATTAGATGAATTGACAGAACAGGTTTATAAATCCCCAGCCAGGCTATATTCTAAAACAATAAAATAAATAAGCTCTAGACAGCCTAGTTCGATTCATGATCAATGTCCTGAACCCCTGACTTTACTTCTGCCTCGACTTGACCCTCACACTCACACTGGTGCTGCATTCTACTGGCTCTAGGGCTCTTGATTTATCTCTGAATGTTGGGCCCACACACTTGTCTCCTGGTTATATTCTCTGACACTTACTCTCAGCGCTCATCTCCGGGCACAACTAGGCACTCAACCTTATGTTTTATTCCATTTCAGATCACTGGGGAAGTGTTTTTCCTGAACTAATGTCAGCCCCAGAGCCTACTACATCAGACCCTTTGGTTTATACTTTGGCAATGTCTGAGTAGGACCACTGCAGGGAATATGCCCTGTCCAACAGTCAATAGGCCATGAGACCAATCAGCCCTAGACAGTATGGCTGGGAATAGGGCTAAATAGAATCAATATAACATAGCAGAGGAAAGAATATAGCCTGGCTGGGGATTTATAAACCTGTTCTGTCAATTCATCTAATGTACATTTGGCATATAGTGGAAAAAAAAAAAAGCTACCTCAACAATAAACAGATTAATATCTGTTCCTTTCCTAAATACCAATGCAGAAATCACTCCGTATTAGCTGTTCTCAACTTTGATTACACATTGGAATCATCTGAGGAGCTTTAAAACATACTGGTACCTGGGCCCTACCTACAGATTTCCATTTAATTGGTTTAGGGAGGATCCTAGATGCTGATTCAGGAGTGAGGAACCTGTGGCCCTACAGTTCCCAACTGCAAGAACAAATTTGTCCTGTAAACTTTGGATTCAGTCAAGGGGCCACACTCACGGATCCAGAAGGCCACATGTGGTCTTAAGGCTGCAGGGTCCCCACC
>NW_012150507.1:8144555-8179543 GCF_000956105.1 Propithecus coquereli | reverse complement strand
TCAAGGGACTCACTCTCCCTCCCCCTCCAAAAGGTATACTGTAGATTTTAAATAATTATTTCATGTAGAGATTCAGGAAATATGTAAAATACAAAGACAAAGGATAAAAAAGGAAGAGGTAGAGGTAGAAGGTGACAACTTACCGAAAACTCACTAAAAAAACTGTGTATGCAAAACTTCCTCGTTAAGATCAAACACAGCTGTTTGAGAAAAAGTTAAATTGATGGAATATTTGATAAGGTCTAACAAACTGTCAGATTAAGCATGTGTTTACATACTTGCAACTTGATATGAATAATAACTACTAGACTTCTTCCATTTAATTCTTCATGATTTAGTTGGTATTTATAATTGAATGACATTGTAAATAAAACTGGGTTGAGTGGCAATATCCTAAACCAGGAATCAGTTCCAAACTTTTGAATCATTTTTTTTTTTATTTTGTATAGCCTGTAGATCCAAAATGGTGGTTGTCTTTTATCTAGAGCAGTCTGACAGACTAATGCTACCATGACTCACACTACTTAGCTTCATAGAATTGTGATTAATCAGTGGGGCGAGTTTCTACCTTGTGTTATTTATCACACGATCACCAGCTTTAAGACTTGTATCAACTCTCTGGGCCAAACAGTACAACATACAGCAAGTTGTAAAGAGTTCTTTTCAAATAAACTCAGCTTCCAAATAACCAACACCCACACTAGTCCTCAACAGTTAGTCCTCTAATGCCCAGACACATCATCAAAAAGTGTAGCAATGATGTAACCCAGAGTTAATAATCAAGTAGCTTAATTTTCCTGGAAATGATAAGAAGTACCTTGTGTGATCTGGATTTTTCACAATACTATTTAGGAATCTAGAAAGAGTATTACATGATAGGTTTTTAAAAAATGGCTCTGTGGGTAATTTTCTGGGCCAAAAGGATAAATTGTATTAATTGCCAAACACTCAGAATCTTCCAATTGGCATTACTTTGGATTTTCTGCAATAGTTTCTATGCCAGCCGGACCTCCTCCCCATTCATAATTCCACCTGGGGTGTTGTAGGTGCAGAGGAGGAAACAATACCTTTGTATAGAGACTCAATTAGAAAATACAACTCACTAGGTTTAAAGTGAGTTAGAGAATCCAGTGGTTGAGAGCAGTATATAAAGTCCAGAACTCAGTCCACACTTTTAATCATAAGAAACCCAAAAGTGCTCATGCTAGCTCAGCTTGAGCTTTAGTTCAAGGGTAACAACAATGCTACTAATAAGGTGTTGGTAAAATCCTATCCAAAACACGATGTTCTGTTGTATTTACTT
This sequence comes from Propithecus coquereli, assembly GCF_000956105.1. Classification (NCBI taxonomy): domain Eukaryota; kingdom Metazoa; phylum Chordata; class Mammalia; order Primates; family Indriidae; genus Propithecus; species Propithecus coquereli. The sequence continues at coordinate 8,178,240 of NW_012150507.1, read as the reverse complement.
GCCTTAAAAAGTTACTTATGTTTAGTTTAGAAATGGAATATAGGTGCTCCAGTATAGTTTTAAGGGCCCTCATACGAGGTCCTAAACATGATCTGCTCTACCTGCAAAGTGCAGCATGGACTGCTTCTGGGAGCTGTAGCTATGGTATTTAAAAGTTATGAGTAAAGACGTGTCTTTCCTGGAGGTAATGAAAACCTACCGTATTGTAATGTGAGGAGCCAAGGGTACCGTCGAAATGTGTTTGCATCAAAGAACAATGGCCAGATTACACCGTGGTTGAACAGCAGCATGCCCTTACAGAAGAGGCATCTTCAGTTCCAATTCTTGTGGATTCAACATGGCCAGCCCATGTTTCCAGGAGACAGCTACATGAACTTCAATCTCAATGTTTCTCTCATTTCTTCAGATTCCAAACATGAGTAGGGCCACAACTACACCATGCCTGCCCCTTTCTTATGGGTACTTCCCTGGTTGAGGAAGCTGCTTGATGGTGCAGCCTGGAGCTCACACCCAGCTCTGTACTAATTCAGCAATTCCAAAGCCAAGCTCATGGAATCCCAGGACAATCTCTCCTCACTCCCTGTAAATCTGCTTTGGCTCGGCTGGGTGTCCAGTGGACTGAGTCATGTAATTACCCCATGGGAAACATAGGATGGGACTGCATTTAAATGCCATGGACTGATCCCATAAGCTCCATTATTTATTTTAATAAAACATGGTTGTGCTTGTTTGGTGTATGTATTTGTTTTAATAGTAATCAAAATTATATGGACTCTAATTTTTAATGAATACATCTTAATCATAAAGAAAGGTATAATTAATTAGTTTGGTAGGGGAAGCCTTTGGTTCTCACACACACTCTGTGTCTCTTGCTAACACACTCTGCCCCCACTTCCTCCCACTCCCCTATTTTTGGCCATGAAGGTATGTAAGTTGTTTTAGGCTTTCCTCTCTCAGAAGACATTGACAGTGACTTTTACGGTTCTCATCCATAGGGAGAACAAAAGTAAACACTGACCATTCTATCATTTATACTCCAATTAAATATCCTAATATGAGGGTTTCTTGTGAATGTCAATTCAGGTTTATCAAATATAAAATGACATACAGCTTATGCCATGCAAATCTTTGCAAAGGCGTATTCTAAGACTCATTGCTGCATGTATTCATGATTTAGTGTTATGTGGGTTGGAGCTTTCACTCTCTGAAGACTTCTTGGCTTAGATATTAAATCATGATCAGACACACTCTGGGTGACATTTTTCTCTTCTTCTTAATTCCCACATAAAACTCCCACAGAAGTGACAAAGAACAGTCTTGTATGGGGGAGGCTGATTTGATATTCACATGGGTTCTTTAACCAGCAAAAAGTAGTCACATTTTGTCTGCTCACAATGCATCAGTACATGTAACCATCTCCCCTCTGGCATCAACAACTCAATTTCAGTTTAGAAACTAGGATGGTAAGCATTACACATTCTCCAAATGCAAGCATACAGCCTCTTATAAAAGAATTTGGCTTTTCTAGAATTTAACAGTGCAAATCTATTAACATAAACCAAGTTCAATATGGCAAAATCCTACGCAGCTTGAAAACCCAGTGGTAGGAGTTGAAGTCAGCCTGCCCAGTTGAAAAGTGACTCAACAGTGAAGTTTAATTGTCTTTGCTGTTTGCCAGTAACTCTAAGCAGGTACTTATCTTGGCCTCACCGTGCTGGTTCACCGGCATTTTTCAGTTGGGAAAGTAACTATGTGAACCACAGTGGCTATGCTAGATAAAAATAGGTGTATTATCATTGGCATTGTGGATAAGCCTTCAGCATTTCATTACCCTGGAACAGCACACAAGAGCATTACACTGTATGCAAAGAGATAGGCCAAGATGATGAAATGTTGGCCCTCCTCCAATATTTCAAGTGGTTTACACCCAGTACCGGCTGGAAGGCATTTGCTCACACATACGGCGATATTCTCAGCTTAGAAAAGCCTGGGAACTTACCTTCTTTTGCTCACTCATACACTCACACACATTTACAAATACAAAACTTGATACCTAAAACCCACAATGCTTCTAACAGGAATATAAATCATGAGATAACTCATAGGCTACAGATTTATGTGATTGAATAAGGTTCAACATTGGAGTTTTGAATCATGAAACATTGAAGATTTTGTAGGATGAGTGCCAATGTATGTTTAGTTAAGCCCTCAGTTTTTTATGTCATTAATATTTTAGAACAAATAAAATCCATAAGTATTATAATTACCAAAAATAATTTCAATCTTTCCAGCAACATTCCTTCTCCCCCAAACTCCCACCAAAGCACTAGTACGTGAAAGAATAGCTGTGTATTTTACCACCTTTCTTTTTTCTCTTTTCCTGAGAACTAACTAAAGAACAGGGAAATAAACTCACAGTGAGTGGGAGGAGCCTAAGATAATTGATCCTCTGATTAATCAAGGACAAGTAGTAGTTCTCAGAGGGAAGCAGCTTCCCTGTGGCAAGTGCAGAGGATGCTATGTCCTATATAGCCTTTCTTCGTCAGAAGGAACTCTGTTCTATGAAACAAGTATTACAGTATTGGCGACCACTTTAGGCCATCAGAGAGCTTTGTGGCCTTGGGCAAACCACCTGACCTCTTTGGATCTCAGTTTCCTTATCAGTAAAAGACTTAGCTTAATTATCTTTAAGGATCCTTCCAACTTAGCCTATCTGGATTTTATGTTACAACCATTGGACTGCCATTTTTACAATGACTTTGCTATTATACTTTCTTGGAGGAACTAGGAAATTAATTTCTCTCATATTTTCTTTCTTTGATTATCTACCTCTGGGAAAATGTATTATTTGCAAAGCCAGTGGTAGAGCAAAATCAATGTTTATGCCTCTATGTGCTGCCTTCAGCAGGAAAAATGTATATTCATTCCCATCTTTCCACACTACTGAGTTCTTGTGTGACTTTTTAGAAGTACAACAGAATATTTCTGATAGTCCAGAAATACATACTGTAATCTCTACCACTTTAGCTCTTTGAAAATTTGTAAGATGTCATGGCCCTATAGAAATCATCATATATTACATTTTTTTGGTGTGAAGAGAGCTGGAAAGATAATTTTTAGTCCTTACCACCCCAGAAATGCCTTGATGTTCTTTGCCATGTTCTAGACTCATGAAGGAAAAAATGGTTCTGTAATAAAGGAAAAGGAGAGAAAATCTCCCCCTTCTCCACTTCAGCCTCGATAACAAACAATTCATGGCAACCTAACTTACTTTCAAGTCAATCTTCTTATTTAACCTGACATTAAATTTATCACTGGTGCCTGAAGCAATTGCCATCTGGATCCTTTGAAGTTCTGATGGACACTATTACGTCCTGTCACCAAAGTTTTGCACATTCAGAATAAACCATATTTAAATACAGAAAGAAAATTCATTGCATACGACCATTATCATAATGAAGTGGATATCCTAGTATCAAAGAATAAAGTACTCATCAATGTAGGTCAGAGGATCTCAGAACTGCAAGAGTAGTTATTTGTTTACACAAACTCTATTCCTTTAACTCTGGCCAGCTTATTCTGTGAAGCTCCTCAGATGATTCCAATGTGTAATCAAAGTTGAGAACAGCTAATACGGAGTGATTTCTGCATTGGTATTTAGGAAAGGAACAGATATTAATCTGTTTATTGTTGAGGTAGCTTTTTTTTTTTTGCCACTATATGCCAAATGTACATTAGATGAATTGACAGAACAGGTTTATAAATCCCCAGCCAGGCTATATTCTAAAACAATAAAATAAATAAGCTCTAGACAGCCTAGTTCGATTCATGATCAATGTCCTGAACCCCTGACTTTACTTCTGCCTCGACTTGACCCTCACACTCACACTGGTGCTGCATTCTACTGGCTCTAGGGCTCTTGATTTATCTCTGAATGTTGGGCCCACACACTTGTCTCCTGGTTATATTCTCTGACACTTACTCTCAGCGCTCATCTCCGGGCACAACTAGGCACTCAACCTTATGTTTTATTCCATTTCAGATCACTGGGGAAGTGTTTTTCCTGAACTAATGTCAGCCCCAGAGCCTACTACATCAGACCCTTTGGTTTATACTTTGGCAATGTCTGAGTAGGACCACTGCAGGGAATATGCCCTGTCCAACAGTCAATAGGCCATGAGACCAATCAGCCCTAGACAGTATGGCTGGGAATAGGGCTAAATAGAATCAATATAACATAGCAGAGGAAAGAATATAGCCTGGCTGGGGATTTATAAACCTGTTCTGTCAATTCATCTAATGTACATTTGGCATATAGTGGAAAAAAAAAAAAGCTACCTCAACAATAAACAGATTAATATCTGTTCCTTTCCTAAATACCAATGCAGAAATCACTCCGTATTAGCTGTTCTCAACTTTGATTACACATTGGAATCATCTGAGGAGCTTTAAAACATACTGGTACCTGGGCCCTACCTACAGATTTCCATTTAATTGGTTTAGGGAGGATCCTAGATGCTGATTCAGGAGTGAGGAACCTGTGGCCCTACAGTTCCCAACTGCAAGAACAAATTTGTCCTGTAAACTTTGGATTCAGTCAAGGGGCCACACTCACGGATCCAGAAGGCCACATGTGGTCTTAAGGCTGCAGGGTCCCCACCCCTGGCTGGGCTGAAAGCTGAGCTTCTGCAGTTCTAACGAGCTCCCAGGTGTTGCTGATACTTGTTGGCTCATAAACAACACTTTGAAACTAACGAATGGAAACTAATCCCTAACACCTGAGAAGCAACCCACCACCTTTGCTAAGTTGGTTTTTCCACCTTCATGTGGTTGGCTCATAACAACAAAAGCCAATGGAGACTCACCTTCCCCATTCCTTACTGCAGTTTTATAAGCTAATTTCACAGGACATGCAAGTCGCAGTGTTTAGACTTACTCCATCCACAATTACTGTTATCCACCCCCTTCACCATGAGAGCCATTCCAACTTCTCCTCACACCATTAGGCTCAGCAAACCCTCACATGGCTTCTCTGAAAACAGAAAGTCCATCAAAGCCAAAGAGAAATAAACCACTAATATCTACTGGGCAAAGGACTATGGGAAAATACAAAGAAATACAACACATTGCCCCTGCCAGTGCTCTTTGCCTATTGAGAGACAAACCACTCACAGAAAAACAGGGCCTCCAATGCAGAGAAGAAACATTCAGGTCCAAATGAGAGGTAATAAGAGGAAGCACTGCATGAGAAGGAAGCTGAAAAATATCCCTGTAGGCTGGGTATTTAGGGATAGAGTAGAGGATAGCAGGCGAGTCTCACATAAGACGTTAATTAATACAGTTCAAGACAGACAGAAAGTTGTCAGGTGAAAGGATCCCAGAATCATTCCAGGGAGGGTTAAATTGGCACGACCACAGGACAGAGCAGGAGAACTGAAGCTGGGACCAGGAGTAGTGAGGAAACCACTTCGACAAAGATGTGAAGGGAAGCCAGAATTTTCTAAATCCTAATCCTCTGAGGTCTAGTTTTCTCTGGCATTGTACTTGAAACATAATGTCATGTTGAAAGATAATGGGATACCATGGATATTCATAGCTTTTAAGTCTACCATATCAGAGTTTTGTATAACAATAGCAATACTTAACAGTCATTATATACTTCCTATGTACCAGGTACAGTTCTAAGTACTTTACATATAAAGACTTATTTTATCCTCACAACAACCCTATAATAGAGGTGCTAGTATCATTATAGCTAGAATATAATATACAGAAAATGAGTGGTTTTATATATCTTGTTCACTCCTGCAGTTCTCAGTCTCAAAACAGTGATCAAATCAACAAATCCTGATTCTGTGGATGAGGAATGGGGGCACAGAGAGATTAAATAATGTCACAAAATCATATAGTTAATGAACAGCAGAGCAGTGACTCAACCCAGGTAGTTTGGCTTTAGTCCTCACAGCTTAGCCATCCGCCACAAGGCCCCTAGTTTAAGAGCAGATCCTTTGGATTTCATCATCTTTACCACGTTACATCTAACACTGCTTTCATATTAATGAATACAATTGCAATGAATTTAACCAAAGAAGTTAAATGACAATTTGGCATGGAGTCCTGGGTCTAGTATAGAAAAAATAGTGCCCTTTGACACATATAAGATTTTTTATTCTCACAATGACACTGAATGGTGAGTTTAAGTGATGACCTGGAGCTTAGCAAGGTTGACCCCAGATCCAAATCACACAGATAGCACCTGACAGGTTGAATCTAGATCCTCATGTTCTAAGTCTGGTTACTTTTCATCCTGAGCTTGTTTCTTTAAGGTATAAAACTTTCCCTGTTAAATTCCTGATGACTTGCTTATTTACTTAAAATTTTTGGTAAGATACATCTTTCTGTTTATCTCTCAATATATATTTGTTGAGTGCTGGTTGTCATTCTGATACTTGATACAGAAACCCCCTGTCCTGGAGGGGCCCAAAGTCTAGGCTAGGACAGGTAGAACTATAAACCAACAAAAAGTGAGGTGGCAGCCCCACAGTCCTATAACTGAGGCCCATGGAATGAGGGCAAGAGCCCTTCTTGCAGGATCGGGGATGGTTTTTCAGTAGAGGACCACACAAAGTGTGTCTAATGAAGGCTTCATGACACCAAGGTGGCAGACACATGTGGCTGCCTTCTTTTCCCCTGTCCCCCTGCCCTATGTTCTGGTCACGCAGAACTATTTGAGTCTTCCAGTTGTCTTCTTTCTTCATGCCTCTGCTCGTCCTGCATGCCCTTCAGTTCCTTGCCTGCCTCGATCAGTCCTATGCCTTTTCTCCGGATGAGGCGAGTTTCCTCTCCTCAGTGAAGACTCCCTTAATCACCAGCCAGTCACCTCTTCCCTTGCACCTGCACTGTATCATATCCCTTCTCATACTTCTATCTAAGATACCTGTAGTATATTATTTCTCTTATATAATCACATGTATGTCTCCCTCTAGCAGACTATAAGTTTCTGACAGTGAGAGACCATGTATTAATCATCCTTTTATACTCTATGGCTAGGCCTTTAACTATGTCAAGGTTTTCCTTTGAAGATGACAGGTTTTGGTGGCTCATCTAGTTTCTAGTTTTTAAATATATGTATGGATTAGTTGTCCAGGACTGAAGAGTACAGAATAGATACACCATATGACAGTAAATAATCTGTGTCTATGATTAACCCAGAGGGTTACAACAGTAAATGAAACATTTATGGGCAGCAGGGTGGGAACACTCCAGTCACTGGTGAATAGAGAGAGATAAACAGTAATAATTTCTGACATTGTATAGCCCTTTTAGCACTTATCTACATTTTATGGAAGGTAAAACTGAGATATGGGGAAATCAAGTGACTTATCTTTTGTCTCTTTATGACCAAGTAAAGACTCAAATTGGCTTCTTGACTTTAGTTCTATGTCCCTATATTATGACATGAATGATGGCATTTTTGATATTTTGTATATATAACATATGAAAGGTGCCATACCAGTTCTGTTCCCTAGAGATATACAAATAAAAGAAAGTCATAAGCCTCAATAAATTCCCAGCCCAGTGAAAATTCACAGCCCAGTGAAAATTATAGCAGATAATTAAAATTCAGTGTGACAAGCATTAGCATATAGGCATGTCAAAAACATCATAGGGACTTACGGAAACATTTAACCAGTCAGGGAGTTTTTTTGGCAAGGAGACGTGGGAGTGGGGGTGGTGAGAAAGGGAATCTGGTCAGCAAAGGCTTCCCTGGGAAGACACTGCTTGAAGGATATGTCCTAGTTAGCTAAGAGAGGAATTAAGAGCAGAGGAACAATTATCTAGAGCAGAAACAGCAGAAAGTGCAAAGGCACAGAGGCATGCAAAAAGATGGTACAATCTTTCTGAAAGTTATTTCCAAGGCTCCTCAAATTGTTACTTTCCTAAATGGATTAGTTCTAGTGTCTAGATTCTTCTTTGATAGAGGGCTTTTTGACCAACTGTTTGGAGAGATGCCAGCAAGCAACTGTTAGCTGTCAGCCCTTTCAGTGATTGCCCCAGTTGCAGAGCTGGGGTCATGCCCTTTCGTTGGGACACCCACATCCAATAACTGATCAACGCAGGAGTATAAAGACCTGACCATCTTGGTCTAGCTCAGGATACCTCTGAAGGGCGATTTTAGCTCCAAGGATCCCTGTAGTGTTGGCTGAGGCTGTTGTCAAGCTGCATTTCAGCTCAGTTCTTCTTTTGCCTAGTCCTGTTTTCTTCCCCTCTCTTCCACAGGTGCCAGTGCATACGGCCCTCTTTAATAAATATGTAGCATGTTCTGATACCGGTCTCAGAGCTGCTTCATGGGAAACTCCAGTCTAACCCATGACAGTTGATACCAGGAGTGCTATAAAAATGTAGGAAATAATATGGGGTTTAGAGCCAGATCCCTTGCTGCTTTGCTGGCAATGCAAACCACATCACTGGTAGTAGGTGGGGCACAGGCCGCCCTGGCACTGGGGTGGGGGCGAGGGGGTCCTGTTGTTCTAGCTTTCACTGGTGAACTGGGATGATATAAAGGTGAATGGGATGCACCAACCAGTGCTATGTATCAGGCATTTGAAAAATTAGGCAGCAATAGAAACTATAAGAACAGTAGAATTACATGGCTATTTTCTAAGTCCCTTTTTCTAGAAGGAAGATAGCAAAAACTGAGAGAAATTTATAGGTAATTGAAAGCTAGTGTGAAATGGGAAAGTAGAGAACCTTCTGGGTAACATATAACAAGGATCTCATTTTCTGCAGCAGGAGAGCATAGAAATATGAGGACAAGGATTAGAATTTAATAATCAGAGTAGCCAAGAAGTTTAAACTCCTAATCAAGACGGATCTTCTATGCCCTGGTGAAAGAATAGGACCCTGACACATGGGATAGGTATCTACATGGGGGCCCCTAAAAATCCTGAATACTTAGATTCTCCCAAATCTTATGAGGCTGCAGAAGTTCCCCCTACCCCACATCAAAAGGTAACACCCTCCACCCTTGCAGAAAGAAAATTCAGAGGCCTTCCCCTGCAAGACATTGTGAGTCTCCCTCACGGTATGCTCCTACTCCTTTTTCTGGCTACTTGGTTGATAGCTAAGGCTAAGGTGCAGCAAAACCATGCCAGGAACATACAGGACCTAACTAGGGAAGAAAGATACTATTCCCCAAAGGAACTGCAAGACTTAGCATGCACCAACAGGAGCTGGGAAAGTATATATGGGATTGCATGTTGAGGGTGCTTGATCACGGACGTCATAACATAATTTGGGATAAGGGAGAGTTTGTCATTTTGGGAATACTCTCTCAGTATACAGGATTTAGAATCTTGGCAAAGACCCCAGAAGACAGGGCCAACCACCCTTCTGTCCCTAGGCCATCTACTTTGTGTAGAAAGAGAAATGCCCAAAGTTAGATCACATATATGGATTCATGAGCAGTGGCAAAGTGGCTTGGCAGGCTGATTAGGGCCTGGAGAGAGAAAAGTGGGAAGATCAGGGACAAGGGGTTCTGGGGTCGAAGCATGTGGATGAACATATGGAAGTGGGCTCAAATCATACAAATCTTTGTATCACATGATTACACCTACCAGAGAGCATTCAACACAAAAGAGGTACTAAGCAAACATGCAGCTAAAATGACTCAGCCAGGTAACATCAGCCTGTCTCTGTCATTGTCTACCCCAAAGGTGATACAATGGGCATATGAACAGAGTAGCTACAGTGGGAAAAATGAAGTTATAGTTGTGTCCCACTTCCCAAGGCTAACTTAGCTATTACTCCTGCTAAATATCCAACCTGCCAACAACGGAGACCCACATTGACTCCCTATCATGGTACCATCCCTTAAGGAGATAAACTTACCACTTAGTTTGCCTTTCTTAAAAGCAGAGCCTTAGCCAACACCACTATCCAAGGGTTTATAAAGTGTTTGATCCACTGGCATAGGATTTCACATAACATCACATTAGTTGGCTTATAATAATGGAATTCTCCGGGCATGTCTTATAGCTCACTACACAAAAGCTAGCTTGATAGAGCATTGAGATAGTCTTCTGAAGGCATAACTGAAATCCCAGCTCAGGGCTAATGCTTTACCAGGATGGTGTATCATCTTCTAGGACTAGTATACACTTTGATTCGAAGACCTTCATATAGGACTATGTCCCCCAAAGGAAAAATACATGGTTCTAGGAACTAAAAGGTGAAAGCAAAAGGAGTCTCACCTCCCATTTTTCTCAGTGACCTGCTTGAATAATTTGTACATCCTCTCTCTGCAACTCTAGGTTCTCTGGGTTTTGAGATTCTGGTTCTCAACAGAACTCTTCTGCCAAAGGATACAGTAGCAATCCCATTGTGGGATAAGCTCTGACTGTAGCCTCCTCCAAGGGGAGGAGTCATTGTTTTGGCAAGGCAAGTAAACAATCGTCAGGTAGAGGCTGGGCTGCAATCACACAATGGGACAGAGAGGAGCAAGTCTGGCAGCCAGGTAACCTGCCAGGGCATTTCTTGGTATTTTCTTTCCCAGTTGTGATGGCAAATGGGTAAGTGCAGCAATCCTGATTTTGAAAAGGGCATGGCGACCATGGGCTAGACTACTCAAGGCTGAGAGTATGGGTTGTGCCAACAGGTTATGCAACTGAGACCAACAGAGATGCTTGGTGAAAATGAGAAAAATCTAGAATTAATAGTGAAGGAGGGAGACAATGAATACAAATTAATTTTGTCCTACTAATTTCCTATTCACAGTTTACTAAAGGAAGAGAAGTCCAGCAGAATCCTGAAGAGCTTCTTCCTAAATGTATATTGATAAGCGAATCTAAATTGAGTATGGGGTAACCTGTGGTAGATACTATAATTCACCACCCAGATCTCTCTTCAATAAAAGACTTGTTCTAGCTACTTAGAATGCTGTTAGTGATAGTGACAGCCATCACCTGTCAGCCCCTTCAGGGGCTGCCTCAGCTGCAGGGAGTCCTCCTGCCCAAGGTTATGCCTTTGCTTAGGGATGCTCACATCTGATGACTAATTGATGCAGGAGTATAAAAGCCTGGTCATTTCAGGCCAACTCAGGTAACCTCTGAAGGGCCATTGCAGTTCCAGAGATCCCTGTGGAACTGACAGAGGATGCTGTCGAATCTGTGTCTCAGCTCAATACTGTCTCTTCCTAATCCTGTTTCTTCTTCCGCCCCTAGAGAGGTGTTGGTCCCAAGGATACACCATAAAAAATATTCTGTACTCCATCTCAGAGTTTCTCAACATAACACAACCTGCAACAGATGAGAATGTCTGAAGAGAGAAATAATAAATTCTAATCATTTATCTATTGGAGAAAGAAGATACTTTCTATTTCCTAAAGCAATTTGGTAGTAGGGTGTCAAAAGGCCCAGAGTAAAGTTACATAACAGAAGTGAGGAGGCAGTGTAGCTGCCTAAGCTTTATATTCCTCTCCACTGGAAATTCCATCAAGACGTAGGGGATGGAGAGTGGCATGTGAGTAGCAGGAAAGAGAAACAAAGTGGCCATGTGGCAGGTCATGTATATTGTGCAGGTCTATTGGTTGTGCTCATGACAGTGGTGCCCTACAACAGGTTCTGGGTTTCTGCCAATGCAGATTTGGAAAAAGTGTTTTACTTGACATGGAGAAAGACAGGGGGAGGCTACTGTGGGGCAACTCCGGAATGAGACTTGCTGTGTACACAGAAAAGGCATAGACATGTCCCTTCCTCCCTGCTGACAGCTCTCAAAGGCAGCACTGGACTCAAGAGACTCCAGAGGCCCAAAAGATCCCGAGATCACGAAGAAGCGAGCACAGGAAACAGTGTAGCCACCAATGCCTTAATAGAGATTGCAATTGGCCAACTTTTCAGCCCAAATAAAACCATAATCTTGGCAGACAAATGGAATTCTGAGGACAGAAGGAAGCCTTCAAATGTTTATGTAATTTTCTACAGGGGAAGAGCGTACTGATTCTAGGAAGGGTGGGCCCTTCAAGGGCTGGCTGCCACACTCTGGTAACTACTCTGAACCTTAAAGCTTTGGAAATTCGCCTTTAAAATGTCTTGTCTTACTGTCAAAGCACAATAGGCAATTCATTCATTTCCTCCCACAGGACCTAGCACATGTGGCCATCTCCTGAGAAAGGCAATTATCACCTCGAGGTGGTCTGCCTGAAACATCCTTCTCTAAGGCTGATTTAGAGGAAGTGGGCCCATGTGACTGTCTCAAAAGGATAATCACAAGATTAGAAAACAAGATTGGGAAGAACCTTTATAATATGCTTCTCAGTTAAGCACACACAACTTCAAAACCTGGAAGTTTCTAAGTTCTTTCAGTTTTATTTATTTCCATCTCAATTTCTAAGCAGGCAGAATGTCTATCAATTTGTTATTATCATCTTTAAATTCATTTCTTTGAGGGCCCAAATTGTATTTACTCTGTATGATATAATGCACAGAGATACCCATACTCAGGTGGCTCCTGGAAAAGGCATATTCTTGACTTCCAAGGTGGGATATTTAGAAGGTATATTAGTGCTGAAAAGGGATGATGAAAAGGTGGATCAGAAAATGAGAGAAAATAGCTCAGGGTGTTTTATCTGGAGGCAACAATCCCATTTCTGCCCATCTCTGTTCCATATGATTCGAATCCACTGCTGCCTCCTCCACAAAGTCCTCCATGAAGTCCTCCACATCAACCCAGAGTGAACCTCTCATGGGTCTGTCAGGACACTTGTGTTTTCTTAATCCTAGCACTTACTGTAGACTGCCTGTGCATGCTTGTCTCTCCACCTTCTCCAGGACAAGAGCCATGTCTTTTAAGTCTTATGTATTTTAGATAATTAGAGTGCCTTGCATATACTAAGTATTGCATAAGTATTATTGAAATGAATCAAACCGATGCAATTGTGTTACAGGAATAGTTCTTCCAAAAGATAGAAGCATACAGAATAGGATGACACATTACTCTTTGTTTCAACATGAGACTTGAGCCATTTCTCAGAGCTTCTATCTACTCAGTGAATGTAACCAGTTGACCTTCACTTCAATTTTTCACCTTGAAACTGAATGATTGTTTTCTACCTATGTTTTTTTAAATAAGAACAGCATGAAAGATGAAGGTGGTAATGTTTGTGAAATGCTCTAAGGTCCTTTTATAAAAGTCTTCAGATATTGTTTCTGTTATTATAAATAAAAATCAATTTTTCCTGAAGGACATTCACATCCATAGAAGGAAGCAGAAAGGTGAAGCTATGGGGGAGTTGATATGTTGGCAACAAATCAAATGAGGCTGAGCTATGCAAAGTGTGGGGAAATACAAGAGGGCAAATGAGCCAAGACTTTAGCTGGAGAAACATGTTGCATAGCTGTGCAGGTGGGAAGCACATCAAAAAGCAAAGAACATTCTGGGGGAGAGCAGGGAAGCAGTGTCGAATGTCATGTGATAGGACAAAGAGAAGCACTCAGGTTAGGAAATGCGATCATGGAAATGAAAAATGTACAAGGTGAGCCAAGAACAATTCTGAAGAAGTTGAGTTGTCAGTGAAAGCATCCAGGGTGGGGGAAAAAAAAGAAAAACAAAACTCAGAGAGGAGGAAGAGGTGGAGAGAAGTTCAGGTAAATATTAGTCAGGTAAAGAGAATGAGATCTGTCTACAAGAGACAAGGGTTGCTGTTCATCTATCCACCTGTTGAATTGCACCCAACAAGGATACAACATGGAAACTTTCCTTAGTGCACCTCGCCATTGCAAACAATGCTAAGTGCTAGTGAGGGACAAGGAAATATTGTTCAGCTGTCTTTGGAAAAAGTCACATAAAGCCATTGGTTATTTTTATCAAAACCAAAATTTATGCAGAGGTATCAAGTGGTAGAGATGAAAAACATGGGCCTTAACTTGAATTTTAATCCAACCAATTATACTTACATAAGAGGCACAAAACCTGTGTTATGATGACATTTTCTTCAAGATGTTATCATTCCACCATTTTTCAATTTTCACCTAACAGTATGAATCCACTCTTTCCCGCTGCCTCTCACTGCAATCCATGCTTCCTCTTATCAATTTGCTGCCACAACTGCAAACGACGCTCCAAACACAGAGGACCCCACAGCCTCTCCATATCCCAAGAATCAGAGCCTGCAACGCAATTCACAATTGCAAAGATGTGGAAACAACCCACGTGCCCATCAATACATGAGCGGATTAATAAAATGTGGTATGTGTATACCATGGAGTACTATTCAGCCACAAAAATCAATGGTGAATTAACACCTCTTATATTCTCCTGTATGGAGCTGCAGCTCATTCTCCAAAGTGAAGTATCACAAGAATGGAAAAACAAATGCCTCAACATTAAATTGGCACTAATTGATCAACACTCATGTGCACATATAGTAGTAACATTCATCGGGTGTCGGGCATGGGGAGAAGGGGATGGATATATTCACACCTAGGGGTGCGGTGTGCACTTTCTTGGGGATGGGCACACTTGTAGCTCTGGCTCAGGCGGTGCAAAGGCAATATATGTAACCAAAGTGTGTGTACCCCTGTAATATTCTGAAATTAAAAAAAAATCAGAGACTGCAAAACCTTGAAGAAGACAGCTAAGGATAGAAAAGAGATGCAGAATGTTAAATCCTCAGAGCTCAAACAAAATTCTTCCCATTTTAAACTGCTGAAATCTGTAAAGAGGTAATAATCGTCCATTGCACAAAAGTTCACTGTAATAAATTGGTGATTACAGAGAAGAATGAAATTAATGACTCTCAACTCCAGGTTCTATATTGTCTCTTGGAAACCCCTGGTTTGACTTAACAGTAATATCTCTCATGGAAATGAGACTAATGGCTGGGAATATTTGGTATACACTGAATTAAAATCATTAAATTGACAGATTAGTGTTATAGGTCTAAGGACACTAAAATACAATTTTTTCCAAAATGGTAAAAATGTAATTGTGCTGGTATATTTTTGTCTAAATTTTTGTTCCATAATTATCTGAAACAAAAATCATAACAGGTAAGGAAATGCACAGGTTTATAATGATTATTTTTGTTTTCTATGCCTAAACTAGGAATTTACAAATTAAGTGCTTAAACTAATCGGTGTAAAGTTTAAAAAAACAAAAAGGTTAAAAAAAGAGCGGCAAAGTCTAGACTCTGAGATTTGCTATTTCATGTTCTACATACTGTATAAAAGTGATTTTACTTCCTTTTCCCAGATCTGTCATCTAGTTGGTCTCAAGTATCTTAAGCATGTTAACCACACTGCACAACAAAGACACAATTATTCAGTATTAAAGGCTTCCTTCTCACTGACTCAGCAAGCTAATTCCTACCACCCAGCTCTCCACATAGCTACTAAGTTGAAGGCAAAAGAAATTTAAGAGCTAAGTATCCAAACAGTTGATCACCAACAATTTCACTATTTGGAAATATGCCACATAAAAATATTTGGAATGTCAAAAGCTCTGTGATCCAATTTCAACAGATAATAACTGGAATGGCTTTGAATGAAATTATGTTTCTAAATTTTCCACATACCTCACAAGGGAACACCTCATTTTTTTATGGATACTTTTGAGATTCATTTAGACTGATTGAGATTAGAATAGAATTCTCTCTTAAAAGACATGTCCTTCTATTCTTTATAAAGGAAACCCAATTATTGCTTAAAATCCTTGGATTTGGGGAATTTAGAGATGGATGAAAAGAAAACTCTTTTCACTTAAACCAATGAACCTGATTCTGACTGGGCATAAGAATTACATTCAAAACCATAATCATTAGCACTTAAAATAAAGCTTTAGTTTTCATTAATAGATTCATTTGATCGAGAGTACTTAATTAAACCACCATAAATAGAAGAAAGGGAAAGAGTTATTTGGAGTATTCATTTAATCTTGACCTTACTCTTTATAGCAAAAGGTTGAAAAATGAACTCCCTGGAGAAAAAAAAAATGGAATCATTTTACCTTCGAAACCAATTCTTATTGGCTGAAGTAGTCAGTAAGCCCCACAATAGGAGAAATATGTTTGTTTGGCTTAACGACCTGTTCTCAGCTACTAATAAATAGTAAATGCCTCACATTTTTGAAAGTCTAAATATTCTAACTGGTCCCTTTGTTGGGGTACCAGTTGTATTTCTTTTGGAAGTGGTTATGCTTCCAAATAATATATTTATGGATAGCTAGATAGATATTAATCCAAAAAGAACAAAGGAACTATGATTGTCACACTGAACTCAGTAAGAATGAATTACATAAATAATACTTAGAATGATCCATTTATTCATTCAATAAATATTTATGTACTGTCATTTGTTAGAGCCTCTCAATCTTCAGTGATAGATTATGGACCTGCCAAAAGCAAAATATGTGCATCTCACAACACAAGCTAGCACATCCTTTCATTTATTTTTTATTTTTTTATGCTTCTTTTCCTGTTTATTTTTTTTGTTCGTTTGTTTGTTTTTTCATTTCAGAGTATTATGGGGGGTACAAATGCTTTGGTTACATAAATTGCCTTTGCACCACCCAACAAGCGTGCCCATCCCCGAGATTGTGCGCACCGCATCCATTAGGTATGAATTTACCCATTCCCTCCACCCCCTTCCCACCTGCCCAACACCCTATGAATGTTACTTTCCATATGTACACGTTAGTGTTGATCAATTAGGACCAATTTAATGGTGAATACATGTGGTATTTGTTTTTTCATTCTTGTGATACTTCACTTAGAAGAATGGGCTCCAGCTCCATCCAGGATAATACAAGAGTTAGTTCATCTATTTTCTATAGCTGAGTAGTACTCCATCGTATACATATACCACATTTTGTTAATCTACTGATATATTGGTGAGCGCTCGGGTTGTTTCCACATCTTTGCAACTGTGAATTGTGCTGCTATAAACATTCAAGTGCAGATGTCTTTTTTGTAGAATGTCTTATTTTCCTTTCGGGAGACACCAACTAGTGGAATTGTTGGCACATTCTTTTAAATTTGTATCCTGGGATTGAATTTAAAGCAGTTTAACTGTGTCTGAAATGAGATATCTCTGAATAAGATTTGGTCTACTCCACGGACCGATGATTAGGAAGTTCCTAAATGGAACATTTGAGGTGAACATTATAAAGAACATCAGCAGAAGGAGAGCTAATGGATTGTGACTCCATTTCCCCAGGAAAGTACTAAAAGGGTCCCGAAAATAATTGTAACCCTTACATTGGGCAAACATATCCTCCTGGTAGAGACTCAAAGAGTTGTTCCAATTGGGTCATTAAGAAAATACTTAGATCAAAAGTCATCATTGGGATTGTTCTTTAGAACAGTTCTGCTGTCAAGCAGGAAGAAATGGACCATGTACTTTTTGATGCTTTTGGACTTAAAAATAGAAGGACTGAAGTATAACAGCATGTTGCAGAGGAAGAATTCTACAATGAGTTTGAACTTGATGACCTGCTAAATCTTTACCATCCTTCAATTCTGTGATTCAACTCTATTGCTGTTAAGCACACCATAAAAATAAAGCCATGTGGGAACATGCCCATCAATAACAACAAAAATAATAACACCCTGAGCTTCTTCCTTAGATGAAAGGCTCTATGTTTTTACAAAGCAGTTTGCAAATGTTATCTTTTTAATTCTCACAACACTCAAGGTGTGTAGGAGGCAAGTATTATTATCCCATTTTGCAAATGGAGAAATTGAGGTTCATGGAGTGTGGCTTGCCCATGGCCACAAAACAAGTCAACAAAGGAACTGAATCTATTGACACTCAGAAGGGAGCTTCTAGAGAACTAGATCTTTTGCCCTAATTAAATATTGTAGGTCAAGATAAAGCTTTTTCCTAGTAAGTAGCAATGACATAGAATAAGAAAAAACAAATGAAATTATAATTCTGTATAAAAGAATTAGGGCAAGATGATATGAGCTTTAACAAAGATTAAAACACATTGAGAGAAAATGAATTAGGGTACTCTCCTGAAGGATGGCTTTGCAAAGCATAAAAAGTGGAAGCAAGAAAAAGTTAAGTTTCTGAATTAAAGTATGTGGCAGTATTTTGAGAAAATTAAGGAAACAATGGAGGAAAAGCCTGTTGTCTGCTGCTTCATTACAGTGATAACCCAGACTAACTGGAATTCTACCATACTAAATATTCAGGTCCAAATTTTCAAACAATATTTAATGTACAGTATACCAATTCTCTACTTCAG
This sequence comes from Propithecus coquereli, assembly GCF_000956105.1. NCBI lineage: Eukaryota > Metazoa > Chordata > Mammalia > Primates > Indriidae > Propithecus > Propithecus coquereli. The sequence goes on along the minus strand of NW_012150507.1, from coordinate 8,159,997 downwards.
CCTTAGAGCAAGTATCTGTACTATCTGGCCACTAAACAGAACTATTGTAAATGAATGATCATATGATTGAATGAATCAGTGAGTAAATGAATAGATAAAATAAATGTTTAAAAAACAAAAGAAAAACATGTTTAGCACATTCTCATCTTTTGGAACATGACTAAGCCTTCTTTATATAAATAATAGCTAAATTGGACCCAACTCATTGTCCAAAGTGTCAATGTCTTAGTCTGTTTGTGCTGCTATAACAGAATACCACAGACTGGGTAGTTTATAATGAACAGAAATTTATTGGCTCACAGTCTGGAAGCTGGGAAGTCCAATAAGAATATGCCAGCATCTGGTGAGGGCTTCTTGCTGCATCATCTTGTGGCAGAAGGCATCACATGGAGGAAGGGCAAAGAGAGAAAGAAAGCAAGATGAGAAAAACCAACTCCCATGACAATGATAATGAACTCACTCCCGCAATAATGGCATTAGTCCATTCAGGAGCACAGAGCCCAAATGACCCAAACACCTCCCAATACAGTCATGATGGCAATTAAATTTCAACATAAGTTTTGGAGGGAATAAATATTCCAATCATAGCAGACAGGAAAGGACTAACAGAAGAAAAATGTAACAATAATGGTAATTGTCATTTTAGAAGGGCCAATATTCTCCAGATTGCGTGAGCACCTGTATTTCCTAATTTAAAGCACAGCTCAGTTCATTCAAGCCATGTACCCCAAATACTGCAGCTTCACCTGAACAAGTTGAAGCCACTCATCCTTTCAATCATTGTGATCACATTACACGTATCTTCTGGGCACCAGATACTGACCCTCACTCTATTTACTTGGTCTATTTCCTCCCATTTTAGCCATTCTCATCAACTAATGCAAGTTGGTGAGACTTCAAGGAGCCACAAAGGTCCTAAGCACTTTCTATTTAGACTACTGAATCAGAGGCAGGTATGGGCAGAGCAAAGCAGACAGCAGGTGGGGTCTCATGGCATCCAAGCAGTAAACCCAAAAGGGATGCATACACTAGGCCTCTCCTTTCTTTTCATGTCAGACATGTGGGGATTCTCTACATTTATAGTTTGTGGTTAGACATTTGCCTTCTATCAAACTTCTGAAATATAACTAAGTATTAGTTGATGAGAATGGCTAAAGTGGGAAGAAATTGACCGAGTAAATAGAGGGAAGGTCGATGTGATTTCTGAGGAATAAATGTTTATTCTTTTTAAAACCAGAGTTTTTACCAAATGTTGAATTTGTATTTTTTTCTATCTCCACTTGTTATTAGTCTTTAGAAGCAACAAACATATAAAACAAAGTCATTAAGCCCAGCACCATTCTATACACACACAATCATGTGACAGACCTTTACACTTTATTACCGGCACGACAGCAATACATCTTGTGGTGGTAAGAAACATGAGAACAAGAGGTCCTGTGCTTTTGCACCCTCTTGAACCAGAGACAGGTACCCTACATTTTCAATTTGTAGGCACTACATTGGCCAATTTATTAATTCTTACAAGTCCAGCTTTCATCCTGATCCAGGCAGTTAATGCCTTTAGCATTTAACTATTCAATAAGTATGTACTTTATAATTATATAAAGATTGGTTTATATATTATATATATTCACGTATTTTACCACATATCAGTACATATATACACTTGTTGCACTTACAGAAATTTATTAAGAATTAAACTTGTCACTGTGGTGAACACTATAATATACCACCCAGATCCCCCATAAGGAATGAAGGGCTTATTCCCCCAGCTGTTGGAAGTGCTTCAGGAAAACAGTCTTCTCTGTCTATCCTGCTTTGGGAGTCTCTTACCTGAATAAAAATATCTCACCCGAAATCACACCTCTTCCCAGTTATAGCCATTCCACACCCGGTAACTGATTAGCTAGGGGAGCCCCCTTTACCCTACTCAGAACAGCTCAGAAGGGCCATCCCAGCTCCAGAGCCCCCAGCAAGCTTGGCTAGTCCCTGGTTGACACTACAGCATGATTCAACTGCTTTTTTCTGCCAAATTCTGCTTCTTTGCCCTCTCTTCCCCAGAATTTATCCCCAAGAGCCCTTCCTAACAAATGCCCCATGTGCTTCTTTCCATCTCAGAATCTACTTTCTGGGGATTTCTGCCAATATACAACAGTCATATTAATCAGTGTTTCTTCCTAAAGTCTCAAAAAAAGATAATAAATATGTTAGTCTAAAGGCTGGACAGAGCAAGGATGTCATGGTTATGCCTGGAGTTTGAGAAATGTATGTAGGGTGAATGGTCTTTTTATTCAATAGGAAAATAAACCTTCAAAATGAGTTCCATAATTTTCAGAGATCTTTATATAGGATTTTAGGATGATTCTATTTAGAAATACATCCAAATATTATTTTAACGTTCTTGTGAGAAAGCTGAATTCAATACCAAGTGATGCGTATTTGCACTCCATCATGAGGGTTGCCTACTGGCAGATGAAAACCAGGAGGGAGTGGGAGGACACTAGGGTGAAACACCAACTCATTTCATTTTCTGTGCAGTCTTGGTCAAGTCACTTAACCTCTTTGAGCCTCAGTTCCCTGATCTGTTAAAGGAAAACTTTGATAAAATGATACACATTCTGTGATCTGCCCAGCTCAATGCTTGGCATGTTGCAATAGCTCAATAACTGTTTGGTTTCCTTCTGAGGTTGAAGAATGGTGTTACCTTTTAACCTTGTAGTAAGGGAGGTCCACATTCCAGTAAAGCTCCAGGGAAGTACGAAGAAGATTCATACGTATGTATGGTATGATACAGATATTCTTAACAATCTAGACATTGTGGAAACTTCATTGAGCCTTTCTCTGATTTCTCAAACTCATGTTTTCTACCTTCCATTTGACCTCACTATATCTTCTAGAACTTGATTATTCCCTAATAGGCTCACTGTATGTTAATTTCCTTCATTTTTTAAAAAAAAATTAATTTATTTTTATTTATTTATTTATTTTTATTTCAGAATATTATGGGGGTGCAAATGTTTAGGTTCCACATATTACCTTTGCCCCACCTGAGTCAGAGCTTCAAGCATGCCCATTCCCCCGACCTCTTGTATTATCCTGGATAGAGCTGGAGCCCATGTACTAAGTGAAGTATCACAAGAATGGAAAAACAAGCACCACATGTACTCATCATCAAATTGGTACTAATTTCCTTCATTGAATCAAGCCCCCAGATGAAAGACAAATAGCCTCTAGTGCCTATCAGAAATGAGCCCTTCATATTCATTCATTCTACTGGAGATCTGTTGACTGTTAATTTTAGTAATAGCCTGAACAATGACTTTGAACATGGAATTCTATTTTCAATCAAATATAATCTCAGTTTTCTCAAATTTAACCAACCTAATGGATTTTATCAAGAATCATTCACATTTCACTGACTCATGTCCCCATTAGCTGATGTCTTTCAAGGCCCTTCCATTTCTCTTCTCATTTGTTTCCTGGGAGCCTCTAAAGAGAGTCTTCCATGATCTCATTAAGTCCTCTGCTATTCTCAGGCCCCCTCCAGAAGCCACTCGAGAGTGGCACCTTTGCTGTTCCTGCCATGCATGTCCCCACGACAGCACTGATGCCTGGGAGCCTCCTTCTGAGGTCTAGAAAGTGACAAACACTCAGTAGCCAACAGCACTCTGTGTCCCCTGCAGTCTTCATTGCACTCAAGTTGAGCCTTGCAGTGAGTGGTGGGCAATGAAGCTAGAGAATAAGGTAGAGACAGGGCTTGTCATCCATGCTAACAGGTTGGACTTGGCCTGTAGTCAGCAGGGAGTCATTTCAGGGTTTAAATAGGGGCTTGACATATGTATTTGTGTTTTAGCCAACATCACTCTCACTGAAGTCTAGAGTGGATGCATTGGCGAGAGACTGCGATTGCTGAGCACGGAAGAATGGTGATGAGGATACTGTAATGGTGCAAGAAAGAGACAGTGGAGGCCTCAGCTTAAGTAAGGCAATGTCTCCGTGCTGTCTGCAAAGAAGGCTGACTTCTCTGGCCTATGTTTACTGGGCTTCTCTGTCGGCTAGTTTTTTATTAGGTTTAGCCAGTGGTATTTACCGGCAGGAGATTGGAAAGTAAGAAGAAAGAAATATTCAGTGTATTTCACCCTCTGTCTCTAGGCCCCAGGTGACACCTCCAGCAGCCACTGTATTTTCTCCTTGGCTCTAGCTGCCTCCGTGCACACGTGCCACAGTTCTGGCTTTTGCTCAAGGATCCCACCCCTGAGATCTGGGAACCCCACTTCCTCCCTTTGTCCCTGGAGCCCAGGGTTGATTGTAGCTTCCTGCTGTTGCTAACATCTGAGTTGCTTCATTGTCTTCTGTTTGGCTTTTCACCTCTCCCATCACCTGTACAACCAAGTCTTTGTATAAAATTCTCTCTTTTAAAATATTTGAAGAGGTTTATCTTTTCCTGGTTGGACCCTGACCTATACAAGAGGGGATGCATTTAAGAAATATTTAGAAGGCAGAGTCATCATGACTTTATAAATATAAACATGTGTTTATATTTATATAATATATAAGTACTCTGAAATAAAATAAAATAAAATGATATACCTTACTGCCTAAATCAAAGTTGACCTCACTCTTTTGTATATTCCTGAGCTGAAGTTTGTTGTACTGAGTCCTCAGCCACCTGGCTATAACCTCTTCACCCGCTTCCATGGGAAGCCATTTGCCGTACTGCAGAGATTGACAGTGCTCAAATTCTTTGTAACAATGCTAAAAGATCAAAAACCACAGGATGCTTCCTGTGTGAGGCAGACAAGTCTCTGCAGGTGTTTGATTTCCAGGAGCCGTTCATGGTCTGGGACTCCCAGGCTTCAGACTGGCAGCTTCCACAGAGGGAGAGGGAGAACCCTGGCGGACAAGGCCAGATCTGACAGCCCAGACATCAGTACTCGATGAAGGACACATCACATGAGGACCGAACAGGACGAAGTCGATAAAATATTATTTTGTTGGGTAGAATAAAGACAAGAAATATCAGTTTCCAATGGCCAGAAAAAGAGCAGGGAAGTGCTGCTGAGCGCATGGATATCCAGGTTACAGGGCAAGGAATGGCACAAACGTGGACCATGCATAGCCTGGCCAGGTAAGAGGCCCAGAAACACATGGGCACTGCTGTCCTGTGAGATGCTGAAGATGCTGCCACGCTGTCCTGCCCAAGTGGTAGGGCGAGCCTGCTGAGGAGAAGTCACCTCTCTTCTGGAGACCTATTTAGTTTGCAACTAATGAAAGCTCAATGGGGGTTGATCAGGCATTTTATTTTATTTTATTTTTTGATAAAGTAAACTTTTAATTGCAAAAGAGTTATAGATTTAAATAAAAGTTGCAAAGATAGTACAGAGAGTCCCTGTGTAAGCCTCACCCATTTTGCCCCATTGTTAGCATCTTACATTACTGTGGTACTTTTGTCACAACTAAGAAACCAACGTTGATATGTTACTGCTAACTAAATCCCCCACTTTCTGTGAATTTCTCTAGTGTCTCCTTAATTGCCATTTTTTTTTTCTGAATCCAACAACCTTATATTTAGAGGCATTTTATTTTCATTTTCAATCTACCTTAATTTTTAAAAGGAAAAATATTTGCTCTCATTTATTTTATTAAAGGAGTACCCAAATAAATGTGAAAATGTATTAATATTGTTCCAAACTTTAGTACATTTCCTCAAGGAAGATTGGGCTGACTTCTCTTATTTAGGAGAGTGTACTTAGAGTGCACAGAGGCACAGTAACCGAATCACATGGTTCGCATCACAGTCTGCTACTTTATATCTGGACAGCCTTGGAAAAGTACTTAAGTATTTAATCCCTCTGGGCTTTGATTTCCTCATCTATGATACGGTAAGTGATAGTACTTTACCTCATAGATGTGGTATGTCCATTAAAATTAATAATATATAAAAATCACTTAGAATGGCGCCTGGGTACATAGTGAGCACGGAATTAACCTTAGCTGTTAATATCATCACTATTGCTGTATGATTCCAGAGTATCCTCTGGAATTGCATGTATTTCTTTTTTTGACACTGGTCAAATTTTTGATTACATATTTCATATCTGTCTTCATTTGTAGAGTGCAATCTTCATGAGTGCAGAGACATTCCTGCCTGACTCATAGTAGGTGCTCAGGAAATAATCACTTAATTGTCTTCCATGCTTAATGCAGAGCCACCAATCAACCTTATGAAATGTTTAATAAAAGCCTAAACGAAGAGAAAATGAAGGGGTTCAGAAAGACAGAGAGATATAGAAATATAGACAGATAAATACAAAGGTCAAATGGGGACAATTTTCTTATTGTTTTAATTGACAAATAAAAATTGTATACATTTACATGCACAACATGATGTTTTGAAATATGTATACATTGTGGAATGGCTATGTCAAGCTAATTAACATATGTATCACCTCACATACTTACCATTTTTTGTGGTGAGCACACATAAAATCTACTCTCTTAGCAATTTTCAAGTATGCATACATTGTTATTAACTACAGCCACCATGTTGTGCAGTAGATCTCTTGAATTTATTCTTCTTTAAGTTTTGCTTCCCAGTCATTGATACGTGATATTCTGTTGCTGCTCTTGTTTAACCTCAGTTTCTCTTCACATGCTACCTGATGCTGAAAGGGAATGTATTTTTCTGAGACTAACAATTTAAAAGTTCAGCAGGAGGACACTACCCTTGCCAGCACTGGTCATGAAGAATAGCAGAGGGAATTCTGGATGAAACTCTCAGCTACAGCTTCTTGGTAAAAAGGCATTAGTGATGCACAGGAGATGCATAAGTATTATAAGTATTATATTGGCATCGATATTCAAGTTTCTTGCCAAATGTTCTGAAAAACTGATTGTGCTTCGTGTATAACTGTACACTTGGGCTCTGTGAATCCAGGCACAGATGTCTGTAAAGCCATATATATTCCTGCAATAAATGCAACTTTAAAATGTGCTCCACTCTTATCCAGATCTCCAGACAAGGAAGTTGCTGAATGCATGTTTTTGCTTCTTTCCTGTACGTTGCCTTTGCCTTTGAAATATTGCTAAGCGGTTGTCCTGCAGGGTGGAGGTGGATCAGCAGCTGTAGCATGTCTTGTGCTGTCATCTCTTTGGTATGTGGCTTCCTTTCACTCTCACGGTGGGGAAGATCCCACCCATCCTTTGCATTCCTCCTGAGCAAGTCGTGTCAAGGAAAGGCGAGAGAGGAAGCGATTCCCATCCTCTGGGGTGTAATCAAAAAGGAAGGTTTTAATTAGTTTCTCAGGATGTTCTCAGTTTCTGCACAGAACAGCCCTTCCCTTCTTTGGCATGAGAGTGCTTGGATTCTTCAAGAAACACAGTTTTGCTCCCTGACGCACTAAACTATGTGTATTCAAATGTGATATGGAATCATGAAGCCTCTCTTTCCTAGCACTTATCACAGTTGTAATCTTACATTTATCTGTATAATTAGTTGATCTGAGACTGTCTCTTCAGTATGCTGAGGATTCCACAAAGCCAGTGAATGACATGTCTGATTTTGTTCTCACTTGTGTCTGGAGCACCAGGTAGTATGCCCAGCACATGGCAGGCACTCGGTAAGTGGTTACAAAATAAAATATGAACATATGATTGAAGAAGCTTCTGCTGCAGCAAACAAAATGGCACCTGAGGCATATGTGGCCCCCAGAGATGGCTTCTGCCTGACGTTCCTAGAAGGGAAACTGATGATGATATGTTCTTGTCTATGTACCAGACACTATTCTAAATGCATCACACATGTTGTATCTATTAACCCAAATAATCCTCATAACAACACTGTGAACTAGATTCTGCCATTATCCCCATTTACAGATGGGAAATCTGAGACAGAGAAAGAAAGATTTGGTGAAATTTGCTGAGGTCACATAGCAGGTAGAGGTGGCGGCAGAGCCTGAAATGGAGCCAGCCCAATTGCTCTAGAGACTGTGCTGGATCCGCTGCAATTCTGTCTCCTGGGAGGCTATACAGGCAGGCAGTGCTTTGGATCCACAGAGTATAAGTGACATGAATGATAATACTCCTAACTGGCCAAAAGAAAAACTCAAGTCTGCCCAGGTGTGGATAAATTTATAAATCGTCTTTGATAGTCAGGGATGCCCACATACAACCATACACTTCAGATTTAACAAGATCCAGAAATATGTATTATCACTAGCAAAAATAAATATAGGCAAAAATTCTCTCTTGAATGTCTTTAACGTCAAGTGCACTCATAGACATGTATTGAGTCAAAAATCTTACTTATTTTTTTTCTAAAATATCACCTAAGGACAGTCATCATGTAAAAATACATATTAACTGCCCATTCCATTCAAAAGGCCTCGTGGAATCCTGTCAAATCCCAAGTGGCTGAAGAATAGAGGTTATATTCCATAAAATAAAATTTATATGTAAAGAAATGTTCTTACAGAACTGAAAGACATATAGTTCAATTCCAAATGGAGTTTTAGACACAAAGAAATGAGAGGAAAACATTTTTCTTTTTTCTGAATTCCCACTACACACTGGGCCATTTTTCTTGTTCTTGACATTTAATCATTGTACTTTGACGTCTGTGCACATGTCTTATCTCTCCATAAAAACTGTTAACTTGGTAGGACGCAGCTCACATCTGTAATCTTGGCAATCTGAGAGACTGAGGTGGGAGGATCGCTTGAGGTCAGGAGTTCCAGATCAGCCTGAGCAAGAGCAAGACCCGGTCTCTACTAAAAATGGAAAAAATTAGCTGGGTGTAGTGACATACCCCTATAGCCCCAGCTACTTGGGAGGCTGAAGTAGAAGGATCGCTTGAGCCCAGGAGTTTGAGGTTGTGGTGAGCTATGATGACGCCACTGCACTCTACCCAGGGTGACAGAGCGAGACTCTGTCTCAAAAAAAAAAAAAAAGTCAAAAACAGAAACAAAACAAAACTGTAAACTCCTCAAAACAGGAACTGTGTCTTGCAGTAAAAGATAGTGTGTTGGAAAGAAAGGGAGAAGATTTTTATTAGTGAATGGAATTACCACTTTCTATTTGTACAACCTTGGGCAAGTTATTCAATTTCTCCCATCCTTGATTTATTCCTCTATAAAAAGAGCTTAATAATGGTGTATAGTATTATTAGCTAGAATTTTAAAAGAGTATTTGTGACTTTGATTAAACAGGAAAGATTGAAACATATGTGCTTTACTCCAGTAACACATTAAAATTTCAGTAAATAAATAAAAACTTCTTAAACCCGTAAGGGCAAAGAAAGCAAAGGAAGAGATAAAACAGAATAAAAATAATTATATATACATATATAGAAAGCAGTGGATTGATTTGTAGTCGCTGATTTAGCAAACACAAATCCCTGCAGTGAATAAAGTCATGAAGCAGGCTGATTTGCATTTCAGAATCTCAGAGCATTCAAGAATCAAGAATGGAAGCACAAGGGGCTTTGGAAGTGGGGTGTTGGTGGGATGCAAAGAGGAGGGTTGGTTGTAAGGAGCAATGAAACCTCTGGATCCCTCTTCCCACACTACCAGGTGTCTACATGGCTTAACTGGGAATAATATTTATGTGAGCATAACAGTGTATAGATTACATAGTGATCTGACCAAAAATTATAATTTTCATGATATCATAAATCAAGGGAAGTAGAAGTGTGTGTTGGGGTGAGAGGAGGTATTTAAGGAAGCTAAATCATTGCTTCCACTGTAGGATGTCCTTACGCAATATCTAAAATCAGAAAATTAGCAAGCAGCAGTATAGTTTATTATATAAAACTAGAGGCAAATGCCAGAAGAAGTGGCTAAAGTATTAAAAGTGGTTTTCTCTAGCGGATGAGAGGTGAGGATGGCTGGAGAAATAGGGGCTGATGCTTTACATCAAGCCTTGAAGAATACTTGACTTTTATATCCATGTATATTTTTAATTATAAAAAATATTTTTAAATGAGTGCCATACTACAGAAGGCAGTCAATAAACATCAACAGCAACTCCCTTGAATCCTTGTTCATTTTTTATTTTCCCCAAGTATTTATTTATATTCATGTTTATTGCTCTGTAGGTTCTCATGAAATGTTTGCTAAATTACTAAGTGAATAACTCTTTAAGGTTTACATACTGAATCACCAAGAAAAGCTTCAGAAGATAAAAAAAGAAGGGACATACTTATTATCTTAGATTTTATAGTGTAAAGAATGAACTGTCACCCATGAATAAAGTTTTGAAGTTAATGGTCAGTCTTTTTGGTATATTCTGTGGGAGGGGTGGTGAGAATCTGATATAAATATGAAATCAGGTAACTGTTCCAAAGGTGTGGCCTGTGAAATATGAGAATAATGTTCAACTCGAAAAACTCCCTTAAAATACTATTAGCTACCTAAACATGACAGGTAAATTAATCTGACAGCATCAACTCTTAAAATGACCTTTGCTGTCACCACTGTTGCATGTGTCCACATTGCCCTGCACCCTCCTTCCATTCCACAAGCAAGTGGTGATTGATTTATCATTTGCATTGATCAGGTGACAAGATCCCTGACACCAGGCGTATTTACTCTTGGGGAGCTTGGCCGCACCTTAGCGCATACACACACATACTCAGAATTTACACAGCACAAACAAGCAACTATCACCTTTAAGAACAAATTTCACCTTCTGGTTTTGTATTCATTATTCTACCCAGAGAAATTCTTCTCTCCACAGTTTTCCATTCCTTCTGTTGTCCCCGCCAACCCCCACTCTCCCAGCATCCTTTCATTAGGATTAGTGAGGGTGAAGAGTAATGAGGGTAGGAAGAGAGAAACAAAGCCACGTGGCAAGTTCTATTTCCTCCAATCGTCCACTCTGCTGGCTCATTTCTTTAGTGACCCCTGTCTGCCATGGCCACAGCTTCTGCCCTGGAGCTCAGATCAACGGTCTGGACCTCAACCAAGGGAGAAGCAGTTTGTTTGACTATTTTTTGAAATGCATGAAGGGAAAATAGCACAAGGAGACAAGACAGTATATCTTTTCTTTTCTAAAACAATCGCTTCTGAACAATCCAGATGATGCGCACTTTTGAAGATTTTTTTAAAATTATATTTCTAATAGTAACAAGAAATTAAGCTCTTTCTCCTAACAACCACACATAATGCTCAGCTGGTGACTTATGATTAACAGTCCCCTCTGAAATACAAAACCCAGTCAAACAGCAGAGGTTCAGATTAAACCCGAGCCAAATCAACAGATGCCTGAAATCATGTACTAAATGCCAGCAAAGGAAGCAGGGATAGGGAATTCCAGAGATTCTGAGTCAGCCTCAGAGCCATCTTACTGTTGCAGGGCATGAGAATGACATGGGAAAAGTCCCAGATAAAGTGTTCAAGTTTTGCTGAATCAATTTTCTTGTTAAAAACCTTCAATGATATAAGGAATCTGAATGCTCTGTTTTATTATTTTATATGAATTAAATATCAAAAGAGGATAAGAATGATATCCCAGAGGAAAATAGTATATTTGCAATTCGAGCAAAATGTCCATGGATATGTGCTATGAATTAATCTAAGCCAGTTTTGCTGTGCATAATTACTAGGTTCTTTGTGGTAGATAAGTCCTATAGTAACAGGTATGTAAGTCTTCCTGGTCTCCTTCCTACGACCTTGCTATCAAGTATGATATCGAGTCTCAAACTGGATTCTGCTACAGATACAAATATTTATTATCAAGCAGGCACAAAAAGCATCACACAACACATAACTTGTACTGTATGCTTTAGATAGTTTGTGCTCTGACATTTTAGTGCTTGGACTGTATCCTTCAGGAAAAGCTCCCTCAAAGCAGATGCAAAAGTATTTTAGAAGCAAGATGTAGCTAAATTCAGGCAAAGAAGCACTCCGAATCAGCGGGCTAACAGGAGACTGTCAGTGACGGGCACCATGCTGAAGTGTGCAGATTACAGACCTTCCTATATTTTTATGCCTCGTTGTGCAAGGGTAGGGACTGTGTCTTTAATGTTTCCAGTCAGTCCACATATCCAAGCACACTACTTTCATGGATGAAAATCTATTTCTAACATTTGCTGTGCCACCCAAGTCTGACATTCATCAGGCAGCTGAATTTCTTGCAATTACTAACTCTGTGGTAGGACCTTTTAATTAGATGCTAACTAATAACTCATGTACTCTGGGTTGAAGAGTGCCCCCTCAAAATTTGTGTCCACTAAGAATTTTTGAAGGTGACGTTATCCGGAAATAGGATCTTTGCAGATGTATCGAGTTAAGATAGGGTTATACTGGATTAGGGTGAGCCCTAATCCAATGACTGGTGCTCTCCTAAAAAGAGGAAAATTTGGATGCAGATACACACAGAGGGGACACCCTGTGAAGACAGAGGCAGAGATTGAAGTGATGCATCTCAAGCCAAGGAATGTCAAGGATTCCTGGCAACCACCAGAAGCTAGGAGAGGGGTGTGGAACGGATTCTCCCTCATAGCCTCCAGAAAGAACCGACCTGCCAACACTTTGATTTTGGACTCCCAGTCTCCAGAACTGTGAAAAAATAAATTTCTGTTGTTTTAAGTGACATAGTCTGAGTGAATTTGTTACAATAGCCCTAGGAATATAATATACAGTGGGATAGGCATTTCCAACTAGGCAATTAATCACTCCAGGGAGTAGAACGAAACTAACCCCTACACACACATACACCTCACAATGTTAGTGCTGAAGTATTTCAAGGTAGACTAAAGCAAGCAAGAAAATATGCTAGTAGTTTTGCCTTATGTATAACATCGATATTTTTAACAGCTGTGCAAAGAAGCGAAGCACACATATAGATGCAGATTACCTTTCCATCCTTGAGCCTGCTATGCATTCCAGCTTCCATATTAAACGGAACAGAAGACAGAGTGCTTCCTACTTCTTCTTTTCCAAAGAGTTTTGGAGCCTTTCCAGGTTATGGTTTGTTCACAGGTACAGTTTGCCATTGGTCAACAGGCATCCATTTGTGCCACTATAGGAAGCCAGGTCCAATATGCGATTTTATCATCTTGCTTGACCAAAAGTTTTATTTTTTGAGATGAAAATATGAAGCATTGTTTGAAGGAATGCTTTCTGATAACTTTTATACTGTAGAAACACCAATTAAGGAAATAAAACAAAATGAAAGATATGATTTGTTATAATTTATCCAGATTATTTGCAGTTTCTCAGCACATATACATTTTATTTAAATCCTAATATTTTTGTGCCTGTTGAATCTTTGATGTAAAGTTGGCTTGAATGTAAATCCCAGTTCTGAAACTTCTTGCCCGTGTGACCTGGAGAAAGTTTAATATCTGTACAACGATAACAATAAAAGCCTCAGAAGCTTGTAGTGAGGATTCAGTAAGCCCACATATGTGAAATCCCAAATGTAGTGTTAGATAAATAGTTGCTTCTTTGCTCCATTGGTGAATGTTTTTCATTTTTTGTCAGATCTCATTTTTTTCAATATGGATTCCACCATTTTCTGTTTTGGGCCCCAGGACAATAAGGCACAAGTGACAGGCATAGACACTTCCTTTCCTTCAGGTTTGCCTGTAGACTCCCGAGCGCTGGGGCTCATGCATGCTCAGGCCCCCAGCCCAGGAATGGTCAGGCCCCTGCAGAGAGGAGGGTGATGCCTCATCTCCTCCAGCCTCCTTCCAGCCTGAATAATAGTGGCTGGGATAGCATTCAGGACGGGCAGAGTGCCACCCCTGTACCAGGGAATGAAAACAACCTCCACTTTTAGGACTAAAACTAGAATGAGCTGAAGGCCCTTCAAAAGTGCAAGTGCATGACCACAGCACTATCCTGCCTCAGCTGAAACGCATGGCCTGGCAGCCTGAGAGAGTGAGTTCCAATCTTGTCCTCACCTTTTATTACTGTGTCATCGTAAGAAACTGAGGTAAAGTTCCTGAGCCTCAACTTCTCCCCTGAAAAATTAGAGCTATTATTTTCCCTCTTGTTGACTTGAAGTGACTATTAAATAAGACAATAGGCATAAAACACTCTGACAGTGTCTGACTCATAATTGGCTCTCGACAAACCATAATCTCCCCCCAATCTTAAATGTATATAAGGAAGGAGGGCACAGTGGATAGAATATATATATATATTTTTTATTCAATGTGCCCTCCTTCCTCTTCTACTCTCATATTAAGATCATTCTTCTCTCAAAAGCTGGCTTGTCACAACTCCATGATCTTCTTTTGTCTCCTTGTGCTCAGCGAGCTCTTCCTATACTTCTTTTCCTGATCTCTCTTTTAATGGTAACCAGAACGTCTAGGGTTTTGAGCCTTACTATGTGAAAAACCTGCATAAATACTCTCACATTCTCACTGCAACTCTCCAATGCAGGAAATATTGTCCCAAATTTAGAGAAAAAGAAATCTAGGCTGGGAGAGATTAAATTTCCCAAGGTAACAAGTGAGTGAGTCAGAATTCGAGCCAGGTGTGTCTAACTCTACAGCCTCTACCCTGCATTGCCTGTAAGACCTCGGCACATACAATATTGCCTTTAATGTTGGGTCACATTTCAGGGATGTGATCTGTATGCCAATGGATAACATACATGAGGACATATTCAGCCCATGCTTAGTCCATAGTAAATGCCAAAAAAGTGTTAGTTAATGATTATTAAAAAATAGTTGGTAAATAGTTGATGATGATGAAGTAACTGCAAATGTGCTTATTGACCTATGGACATTTTCAGGCAAAAGAAAATACTGAAGCAAGGAAGGATTTACTCTGTATTTTTAGAGGGTTTTTTAAAAGTTACGGATTAAGCCAGAATCCAGTCGTGACTTTTATAAAACCAGATGGTTGAAAGAGAACTGGGAAGAAAATATGGGTCCATTCCAGAAGCACAGCTAGGCTCCTCCTCAGCATAATCTCTGAAAGTGGCACGTTTTGATGTTTTCAAAAGTAGTCTGTTGATGTGTTGGCATGACAGTTGTTAAGGCTGTGATGAAATGATATTAAAAGAAGAAGGGTGAAAAACAAGACTATGAGCCATGGAGAGATGGTAATGAAGGGTGGCCCATTTTTATCTACTTGCTCATCTCACCAGCCAACAGCAAAGGCCTCACCCCATCTCTCTACTGAAATTTGGCTCCACCACAGCCTGGAGTTAGGGTAACAAAAGAATAATCCTGTAGTGATAGGACTCCAGTTTCTGCAAGTCTAGTTAGAATCAAAGACTTCTTATTACCCATCAATTTCAGCAAGACTACCCTGAACTGATTTTGTCATCTGTGTAAAATGTCTTTCTCTCCCAATTCAAGTAGAGATTGCTGATTTTTTCCTACCAGTTTTTTTTAATTTTTAATTTTTAATTATTATGGGTTTATACATTTTGGAATTTCAAGGACAAGTCCCTAGCAACCTGGTATAATTTCCAGGCACAA
>NW_012150507.1:8134202-8144505 GCF_000956105.1 Propithecus coquereli | reverse complement strand
TGGTCATCCTATCATTTTTAGTGTGCTTATTGATCAGAGTTTTCAAATATGAAATCATGCACAGAACAGTTCTTACCTGAATGTGGACTTTTCTTTCTCTTCTGCTCTCTCCTCTTATTTATCTATCTTTTTTTAAAAAAATTTTTAATTATTATGAGTACATAATAGTTGTATGTCTTTACAGGGTACATATGATGTTTTGACACAGGCATACAATGTAAATTAATCAAATCAGGACAATTGGTGTATCTATCACCTTAGCATTTATGGGTTTATACTAGTTGTATGTCTTTACAGGGTACTTATGATGTTTTGACACAGGCATACAATGTAAATTAATCAAATCAGGACAATTGGTGTATCTATCACCTTAGCATTTAACATTTCTTTGTGTTAGGGACATTCCAGAATAACATTCCACTCTTACCAGTTTTAAGGACCAAGTGGCCAGCAATGAAGGAAGGCAAGATCTCTGTCTCAGATCCTGTGAAAGACCACCAGTGGGCAAGTGTTCAGGGCTCCTACCATCTCCATTGAGACAAAGCCAGAGCAGTGCTGCTGCCCATGTGACAAAGGACTTTCCCTGATAAAAATATTACCACTGATTTCCTGATAATGAAAATATGCAATATAATGTGTTTTCCAGCAGAGCTATGATGCTGAATGGTCCTAGGTGATTGTTGTTGTTTTGTTTTGTTTCTCTGAGGGAGGAGGTGAATGCATGTTTGGGCATTACATCTGGCACCCAGCCCTCTCCAAGGGAAGGGCTTCTGACTCCTGCTAGAGGTGAACTTAGTTGCTTTCACCTGGATTTTACTCATCTGAATGATCAAATCACAGGCAGCGAAGAGGCTTCCCCAACCCAGAACGCCCGCTGCACACCAGCCCTGAATGTAAGGTGTATTGATGATAGCTGAAACAGCCTTGACTTCAGTTCTCAGGGGAGCAATGATCAACTCTGTATAACAACTGGAGTTCCCCCAGATTTCCAAAGTTCATAGATCCAAAAAAATGAAAAGCAATTCCTGGCGAACCTGGACATTAAAAACAAGATAACAAAATGGCAAAAACCTCATGACCGACCACCATTATTTCATAAAATAAGGACATTTTCACAACAAAAGAGGTAGGAAGTTCATAATGTTAGAATAAAGGATAGTCTTTTAAATCACTAATTTAGTACTATACTAAAAACAAACAAACAAACAACATTCTGACTGTCCTTATAAAACTTCAAACCAGTGAAAACATCAAAAATGCAGAGCATTGTTTTCCATATTCATGGAAATCCTTAACTATGATTCAACAAGTAACCCTGGATGAGAGTGTTGCATCCATAAAATACATTTAAGGTATACATATAGGAGTTTTGGTATGGAATTTTTAAAATTGTAAGTTTGCTCACTTCTCCCCTTGAATTCTCTCCTATGGAGCCATGATGAGATACATCACTTGGCGCTGAATTTCACAACACCTAATACTGTCTTTGATACAGACTGCTCACAGCACTTATCTAATATGGTGAGTGTAGAATAAGTATCCCATACATATTTTCTGCATGTTATTTCTGAGCTTATTCTATATCCAAGGGCAAGAAAGCCCCCAGAAAAATTGAGTTTGAACAATAACTATGGAAGTCTTTGTAGTAAGATTAGAAATTTCAAAAATCTACATGAATAGGATGATAACAAGAACATAGAAAATTGGTAAACATGTAAATCTAATTGTTAAAAAAATTATTGAGGCATCTAAAAAGAAATCCTAGGAGCCAAAACCAGACCTTCCAGGTACCATGTCTGTTCCTCAGGCTCTCTGCCCACCATGGTCATGTAGGATGGCTTTGCCTTCTTCCTTCAAGTCCAGCCCCTCTTCTCTGAAGACTTTTCAACTGCTCCAACCTTCAGTGATTCTTTTTCCTTTAATGAACTCATGGGATATTTATTATCTCTTCTCTGCTCCCCCATATCAAGAGTTTAAGCTTATTATAGATACAACGAGGAATAGATAATAGATCTTTTCTCTTCCTGCCTCCACTTCCCTGTATACTACACAAGATATTCCCACTCCCATCTTCTATACCAGGAAAATACTACTCATTCCTCACAGTCAGATAAGCACAGTTACTTTTTCCTCTTTTATACTTGCCAGGACTCTCTTCCCTTCTACCCCAATCAATTACTTCCCTCTCCATGCCCCCATGTGGGGCTCCATGCCCCATTTTTTTTTTCATTGAGCAAAAATAGCAAATATATTATTGTGAAATTATTGAGATTAAAACTCAAATGAGCTGCTAACACTGCCTGACATCTACTTGGGTTGCTCAATCCAATCTGCAATGACTAATGAAACCTTCTCCTCTCCCTTCAAACCTCTGGAACGGTCTTGCTTCTCCTGGTATTTAGCATATATACTTCCTCTTAGTTTAAAGAGAAGACAGAGACTACCAGATGAGAATTCCCAAACAGTAAATATTTCCTTAATATTAAATATGCAAAACAACTATGACTATCCTCCTACCTTCTTGGTACAGAGGAGGATGTGACTTTTCTTCCATCTAAAACCAATCCCTTTGGATCCCATCATTTTTCACCTTTTCCTGAGCTATAAATATTTAATCTCTCTCCTTTTTCTTCTCTTATATATCAAACTCTGAACTGTATTCTATCATCTGGCTCGTAAGCATATATATACCTCTTCCACTTAAAAAACAAAACATTTACCCTTGCCCAAACCCTTCATCCTTCCATTCCTACCCCCAGCTCCTGTAGCATCTCTCTTAGACCTTTCACAGCTAAACTTCCGCAAGCTTGCCTGTACTTGTCACCATTTTCTCACTTTCCACAAACTCAACCCACTTCAATCTACCACGGAGTGGCCCCTTTATACCTCTGTCCCATTACCTTTCACCAGGTATCCTCTTCCTAGGGTTGTGAGGTTTAACATATAAAAGTACAGAATGCCCAGTTAAATTTGAGTTTCAGATAAACAACAAATATTTTTAGCAGATTTTGAGTTGTAGTATAGGACACACTTATCCTAAAAGAGTGCTGTTTTTCTGAAATTAAAAATATAATTAGGTATCCTAAATTTTATTCAGTAACTCTACCTCTACCACATAGTAGAATCCAGCCATCCTGGATTTCTTCTGATCCTTTGGACTTAGAATGTTTTTCATGCCGCAGGACTTTGACAGATACTGCTTGTATTAGTTTCCTAAGGATGTTGTGACAAAGAACCACAAAATAGGTGGCTTAACACAATAGAAATTAGTTATCTCACACTATCAGAGGCTAGAAGCCCAAAGTCAAGGTGATACAGAGCTATATTCTGGGTCTTTAGGGTAGGATGCTTCTTTGCTTCTTCTAACTTCTGATAGCCCCAGGCATTCTTTGGCTTACAGCAGCATCCAATCTCTGGCTCAGCAGTCTTCGCTGTCTGTCATTTCCTCTTCATATAAGGACATGAATCACATTGCAACAAGGGCCCACTCCAATCCAGTATGACTTCATCTTAACTAATTACATCTGCAATG
Source organism: Propithecus coquereli (assembly GCF_000956105.1). NCBI lineage: Eukaryota > Metazoa > Chordata > Mammalia > Primates > Indriidae > Propithecus > Propithecus coquereli. Next base: position 8,140,973 of record NW_012150507.1, on the reverse strand, counting down.
ACCATATTTTCAAATAAGATCACATTCTGAGGCACTGGGAGTTAGAACTTCAACATATGCTTTGGGAGGGCACAAGTCAATGCATAACACTGGTTCTTCTGCTAGGAATGTGCTATTTTCTCCTATTTTGGTAGGCACTCCTACTCCTATCCACTCTTTAGATTTCAACATAATGTCTCTCACTTTCTTGACCAAATGCCGTTCCCCAAGTTTGCACTTTTATAGAACTATGTACTTCTCCTCCTTGTGCTTTTAGATTCTATTGGATGATGCTACATGCACTTGCTTGATAATCTGATGACTGCCTATGTTCCCCACTGGACTGCGCAGTCGATGAAGAGAGGAACTAGGTCTGTTTGGTTCATCAATACGTCTTTAGCTCTGAGCAGAGTGCCTTACCCTTAGCACATACTAAGACCTGTCCTATGAATGAAGAAGTCTTTTACAGTGTGAGTGGTCTGAGGGAAGAACAAACTCTTTATATTCCCAAAGCCTGGTACAGGCTTAGAAAATCAGTATTCAATAAGAAATTTCTTAGTAAGTAATTAGTTGCTTCTATTCCTACTCTTGTGCTGTTTTTATCCTGAGAAGAGTATTAGGAAGACAATTAGCTAGCCAAGACAGAGATGTGTGTTTATTAAATATATAAAACACCACATTCATTTTCTGAGTTTTTTAGATACAGATCTTGTCACAAATAGATCATGTTTGACCTGTGTTTGAATAGTAAAAAAGCTGAATCAATTTCAAACACTTACAGGAAAAGTTACCCCCTAAAATTTAGATAAAACATGTTTACTGAAGTTTTAAAATATTCTTCAATGTTATAGAATAAATTCTACTTCTATGCCTTTGAAATGGCAAAGTATAAAAATGTCTTTAAATATCCAGACTTTTAACTTTACTCCTATAAGCTATGAAATGATAAAAACAGTGTCAAAGAGTACTTTTGAGATTTTCTTAGTATTACATGGGTGCTTTAAAAAAAAGTAGGCCCAAGAACTAAGAAGTTTTGATGTTGGACCTAGAAATAAAACTTATTAATTGTTTCCATCCTCCTCTGCTAACTTCTTGGAAGAAGTAATGCATCTCTATGTCTGAGTCAGTGGAATCTCTTAGCCATAGCTTGATGGTGAACAAGAGGATTTTGCCAAAGTCTGTGTGGAGATAGAGGAACATTTATTGAAAACATATCTGCATTGAGATTTCATTAGTTTGGACTTGGGGTTAGCTTTTGCTCATTAGGAACCATTGATTGGTTTGGGGGTAGCATAGATCTGAATTGAACTAAAATAGTGTCTTCTAAGAATCTGTAAAGCTTTGGTAAATCAGTGTTAAAAGTTGAACTTGTTAACATTTAAATAAGCAGAAGATATAATCAATTATGCCTAAAAGGACTTACACAAATAGAACTTTAAATATTTCTAATGTAGTCTGATTCTCATTATGCCCCAGAGCTGCTGGTTTTAATTATGTTTAGTAGACACCTGACATGGTCATACTGTGTGCAATAGCATGTTATTGTATGCTTTGTAATATGATGGGAATGGAAATTTTAAGTGGACCCTCTTATATAAGTATCTACTCTTCCAGTGGAATTGGCCCAATCATTCTGTCCTCAAACAAGCATTCCAGTGATGAATCAAGGTTTCTTTCAAATGGCCTCACTGGAGAGAACCTGTAGAATTTTCTTTTGCTATGTGGGTGTTTAAATATAAATATTCATGTTTTAACAGAAATCTAATTGTTTGTCCATATTTTTTGTCTATACTTTCTTATAACTAATCTAGTTCATCTGATTTATAAACATTTTCAATACATTCCAGTAGTAGTATAATATGTTTGCAGACAGCCAAACTAAGTTTCTTCAACCCTATTTTTTTCTTTATTTACAAACTAGTTGTTTTCATTGTAAAGGCATTTTAAAGTTTTTATTAAATCAGATAAAGAAGAAATTATCTAAGCTATAAATCAAAGGGGGAAACGAAAACTTTGCAATGAGATCTCTAACTTTCAAGGAAAGGTGCTCTTTTAATTTTAAATATTGTTCCACTTATTTCTATTTTTGAATGAAAATAGGAAGTTATTGTGTTAGAGAATGAAAAAGACTATGACTTTAGGCTTACTTCAAGGATGCAGAGAGTTCTGAAGAGTTTTAAGATTAGATCAAGCTATAAACTTGCTTTCTGAGATAATATAAAAAACTGCAGGTGAAGACAAGGAGCCGAAGTGGGCATTCATCAACCCTAACCCCCTTGCCTGCGTGGACAAAAATGGCAACAAGCAACCCATTTACCAGAGCATAGTAAACCCAATGCTGTTCAGGATACTAATCTCGTTCACTGTTTTATCAGAATCACACTACGATGACTTCAAATCCAATGCAACAAGCATTTCTATTCATGACTATCACCACCAAGCTGTGAATGAAGCTGGATCCTCTTTAGATTGCTGCAGAAGCCAAGATAAAGGCCTAGACTAGGAGCACCTGTAGTGACCCAGACAGTGTCACCATTTCTCAACTGTCCTGAGACAGGACTCCAGAGAAGGCTTGGCAATTCTTCTCTTAATGCTGACTATTTAAATATTGCAAAAACATGAGCCTCAACGTGGAGCATCTGAAAGTGGAATATGTTCAAACAACAGGCAGAGTCCTTCCTGCCTGGCACAAGACTAACAAATTTGATACAGAAGTGGATTTGCCCTTCTGTGGAGATGCCAGCATCTCCTCTGGGCTCAGGGAAGGAAGGGTTGGAACACAAGTTTTGCTAATAACCCTTTCATCTTGTTGGAAATATTGACGATTAAATGGTACGTAGTATTAAAGTAGTTATCAAGAAGCAACATACAGATCAAGTCAAGTTTGAATCACAGGGTTAGCAGAAGAGAAAGGAAAGAATCTGAGAGACAAGAGACCATTACAGGGGCAGGCAGGGGTGGGCAGCGCAGTCAAATGCATCTGCACCCTGATTCTACACTTCTGGCTGAAGGGCCCTCAGCAAATTGCTTAACTGTCAAGTTTCCTTCCTACATCTGGCAATAGAGGAAAAATACCTACTGTAAAGAGCAGTTATGTGAGATAAACGAGATAAATTATGCTTACTGGCCGGCTTGCAGAGCAGAAGTCTACCCATGTGAAAAGGAATGCTGTTGATGAAGCAAGCAAATATGCAGTGGTTGGATTAAATATCTACATGAATTCCTGAGGGTAGAAATCGTTGTAAAATAAACCAATTTCCCAGGGACTGCTTTTCAGTTTCTAAAAACCACACTTTGTTATGCACTCATGAAATTTGCTAAAACCATTAGCAAGCCACACCCAGCTTGCAACTGTGGGGATTAAGGTTTGGTAAGAAAGGGCTTTGTCTTCATGCCTTTGTTTTTAACTGGTGTTTTGTTACTACTAACAAGTTCTTCATATTCTTTTTGTCTGTGTTTACCTTTATCAGTGTTGAACCGATACCAAATGGAGGGGATAATTTATAGGACCACGTGCTGTCCTCTCTATGTACACAGACATACAGACAGATACACACACACAGACACACTCCTTCCCCAGAGACACACATTCAGTCATAGATACTCACATACACACACATAACCCCATGAGACTGTCTTGACCCATGCATAATCTCACTTAAGTTATTAGCAGCTATAAGGGTTTCTAAATTATTTTCATAAGAATATCAGATACAACAAAAAATTATAGACTTTATTTTAATAAAATGATAGATTTATATTTATGCTCTATAGCTAAGAGGTATTCAGACTATTGTAAAGAAAAAAAAATCCTGCATTTTATCTATGACCTAATTCTAAAAATTATTTATAAGTTTGTATGCAACCTAGCTATACTTTTGTTTATATTTGACATTAGTTTGTGCTTCTTGTATAAGCAGAAGATGTATCATAGACATCATACAACTCACTTGATTTAAATTTGGTAATTCTTTTTAGGTAATATAACAGTCAATGTGAGAATGTTCAAAATTGAATACTTGGCAACTTTATTTTAATAAAATGATAGATTTATATTTATGTTCTACAGCTAGGAGGTATTCAAACTATTGTAAAGAAAAAAAAAAATCCTGCATTTCATCTATGACCTAAGACAGTGAAAATATGGCCGGGAAACAAACAAGACAGAACACTCTCCTAATATAGCAAGAAGTAGCAATGGAATGAGGCGGAGATGACAGTAACCCAACAAACAGTGCCGCGGACAGTGACTCTCAGGCTAGTCATGCAGACCAGGAGGCAGCCCAGTGATCAGAGAGCACCACCTTGAACCACAAGGCTTTCATATTTCCATAGTGAGAAAGAATCAATAGATGACAGAACTTGAAAAAACTAGTACAACAATGCAAGAGTTTCATCAAGGCATGTAAGGTATTTGATCCTTGACTTTACAAACCTCCGAGGAAAGTCCCATCCTTCCATTTCACTACCACTGTACATACACAGAAGAGACGGCTATTTGCATTTTATAGAAAATATTGTCCTATTGACATACATTCTGTTAAGCAATGCACTGAAACATCTCCCCTTGGCTCCTATTCTGTGTTCTCTCAACTCAACAATAATTTCAGTTCGTGCACTGACCGTATTCCACAGCACTGTGTATTGTGCCTTACCTAGTGCTTTGCTCTACACACACAGTTTGTTCTTTTTGTTTTTATTATTTTATTTCATAGTATTATGGGGGTACAAACATTGTGGTTACATAAATTGCTTTTGTACAATTTGAGTCAAAGTTATAAGTGTGCCCATCACCCAGATAGTGTGCATTGTACACATTAGGTGTGAATTTACCCATCCCCTCCACCTCCCTCCCGCCTGCTTGATTTCCGATGAGTTTTATTTATGTATATGCCTATAAGTGTTTTTCGATTAGTTCCACTCAATGCTGTAAGGGGAAGAAATTTATTTCACCTTCTGTCAATACTTTAGTTATATTGAAAATTCCAGTGTTGATGGTGAATACAGGAAAGACTGACAACTGGGAGTGATCTTATAGGCCAAGCAGCAGCTATGGGCCAAAAGAAACATGTTGGGAGGATTAAATGAGATAATGTCTGTGAAAGTGCTTATAAATGGGAGCACACTAACAACTGGGATGATGATGCGGATGGTGAAATCAGATAGATGCAAATGTAAATTTCTTGCATACATGTTACAATAAATCCATTGTACAAGCATCGGGATGAGACAGGACCTGGCTACAGAGCATCTCGATAGAAGCCAGCAGTTTGATTTGGCTGCTGGAAAGGTTTAGGTAATCTGCAATTACAGGTGGGTGGATCACATCTGGGCTATGGTGCTTATTTCTGGGAGTCACATTTTAAGTGGACCATCCTTCCTATCTTCACAGAAGAACAGAAGAGAGTGGCCAAGTTAAAGAGAGGTTGAAAGCCCTATCATATGAGGAGTGGTTGAAAGAAATGGAAATAAATAGCTTTTCTCAAATATTTGAAGAAAACAGAGTTAGAGTGAAGCATGAGAAAACATAGCAAAATCAAGGTGGAAGTTACATAGTGGCAGAATTGAGCTCAATACAAGGAAAAACTTTCCAATCACTGACTATATATGTGTGTGTGTGTGTGTGTGTGTGTGTGTGTGTGTGTGTGTGTGTGTGTAAAATCGACTGCCCTTTTCTTCCTTCTTTTCATTTTCCTTCCTTCCTTCCTTCCTCCCTTTCTCCCTCTTTTCCTTCCTTCCTTCTTCCTTCCTTGCTTTCTTCCTTCCTTCCATTACAACACAGACTTTTTCAGAGAAGCCTCTATGTGTCTACCCATTGTGACAGGTACTTTCTCAGCTCAGTAGCCATGCTCTGTAGCATGTGTCCCTACCTGCCGGCCATGACTGATTGGAACAGGAGTGGCTGTCTGACCCAAAGGCCACAGCCAATGAAATAGTTGAGCCGTAGATACCTGCCTAACAGGGTCCCTCTATTAGGATAATGGTTAATGAAAGCAATCAAATCCTCTGTCTTTCAAAGTTTGATTTTTAGAGGTACATAAGAAGAATCTTCTAGCTGATAGCAGCAAGAAAAGTAAAAGCAGGGAGAGTGAGAGCAAGAAAAGAGAAAGATAAGGAGAAAGAGAAAACCTGTAGCCACAGGGACCTAGGCACAGGTAAAGAGTCAGGATCAATGACCCAGAGCAGGCATTTAAACAATGCTGGTTTAATCTCCCATGTAGATGAAAAGTTGGTAATTGTAGGTCTGTGTTCTGACTAATATTCAAGGGTCCAATGTGGAGGCCTGACTGCGAAGTTAGCTGTATTGTCCGTGGTTCAACTGATAAGTCTCTTTCTCTTTACTTTTCTGTGTTCTTATACTTAGTCCCCAAACACAGAGATAACACAAACATGTTTCAGGGAACCTTCCTACATGAAGGAGTCTAATGCTATTACAGTATAGTAATATAGACAAAGAAAAAAAGAAAAAAATCAACAATAATCCTACTCTAGAAATAAAAACTATTAAAAGTGATAGATATTATAAACCCTAAGGCAACCACTAAAACACTAAAAATAATAATAATTAAAGGGCTAAGCATATGATGAAAATAACACTAATGCCACTAAAATGTTAAAAATAAACCACAGTTATTGCCAATAAACCATAAAATTTTTAAAAAATGGAATCATAAAAAATACTCAGTTAATACAAAAGAAGACATAAAAAAATGGAAAAAGAAGAAAAAAGAGATGGAGATGGGATGCAGATGGAACAAATAGAACATGAGTAATAAGACAGTGTCCTTAATA
>NW_012150507.1:8129164-8130464 GCF_000956105.1 Propithecus coquereli | reverse complement strand
CCTCTGGTATTTGTAATTGGTAGAGATGGCCAGGGAAACCACCACAGAGATTTCACAGTGGCATGACTGTTGCTGATGAAGTGATTCATTTGCCTCAGAATACATTGCTAACCATGAGGTCAACTTCAGAGGAGTCAACAGCGCACAGCAAGAGAACCAATCAGTGGGAGATGTACTCTTCAAAGAGTGAATCTTCCTTCTGTCATGCATAGTAAAAGAGAAGCCCAGCTACAGAAAATATGTTGAACTTCTATCATAAATTTATGAAAGAACTAAGTCAGCAGGTGTAGCTAAGCCCATATTGACTTTAGGAGCTTAGATAAAAATATTTGTTTTTTCTGCTAGGATGTAAATAGGTTTATAGAAAAATACAAAAATTTCTGTAAAAAGAAATTGAAGGAGCTTATGTAAGAACTTTGATTTTTCTCTTATAATGCCCTAAAATGCTATTTTCTCTGTCACTCTACCAGTTGAAATGTCTATTAATCAGTTTGCATATGCTCTATGAGTGCTCTTTGGGTATTTCGCCCTTCTAATTCTTTCGAATCTTCCAAATAACAGTTCAATACTGCTTTTCAGTCAATGAGATTTTACTGACTACTGAATGACTCTATCTCATGAAAAGTGAAGAAAGGATTTAACAAAAGACTAGATCAGGAGGACTCTTGAGGTTTGAGATACTTCTTTAATTGATAAATTACATATTTTTGAATGACCAAAATACAGAAAAGTTTTATCATAGACTATATTCAAAAGAACGTAAGTGGAAGATTAAGATATTTTCTGAGTTGCCAGATTGGGATGGGAGGCTAGTGAACACCAGGGACAGCAACGTTTAAAAAATAAAACTAGCCTCAATTATTTGAAGTTCTCCTCCCCAAGCTCCCCCCCGCCCTTGGTGGCATAGGCTCTTCATATCTGCTAAACAGCATCACCAAGTAAGGACACAAAAAGTTGTGGACTGTCTGCTTCACCCACTAGAAGGTAAATTTCATGTAGGCAAGGATTCTGTTTTATTTATAGCCTTACATTCAGTATCTGACACAATGCATATCACAGAGTGGGTACACAATATTTATGAATGCATTGAATAAATTAAGGGAAAGTTTTCACCTACAAAGAGATACTGTGATTCAACTTTTCAAATAAATACCCAGAGCTTAACTTTTGTCTTATTACTGCCTCTTCAGTATTTCAAGGACTCACAGATCCTAGCTGTTCGACACAGGCTTTGTCTGATAAATTTAGGTATCTGTTTCTTTAGACAAGTACATGCAAGATTTTTATAATGGAGTTTGGT
>NW_012150507.1:8127103-8129114 GCF_000956105.1 Propithecus coquereli | reverse complement strand
CTAGTAAAAGAATAAGCAAACATTTGCCTCCAAATGATGTTTAATCTAGAGTATAAGAGAGCAAATCTTGGTCACAGATGACAAATATTTGAGGGCATGAATCTTGAACAGGAAAGCAAAATGTGATGCTATGAATTTCTGCTTTTGCTAAGAGCCAGCTAAAAAACACCACTGTCTACATACACACACACAGAAAATTCATGCCAAATCAAATGTTGGATTGATCTACTTCTTGAAAGTCATTTCCTTTACTGACAAAGAGATTACAGATTTTTAAATGGCCTTTATAGTCCTTGATTTTACAATGATACACAGATTCCCAATGCTTCAGACTTCAATACCAAAGCTGCAGAGGAGTGAAGACCCACAGCATGCTACATGCCATGCACTGAGTCCACTCACACTTCTACCTGCTGGGACCCCTTTGATGGAGCAGCAACACCACACGTTGTGAAAGGACTATCACTAAGGTGGGTCTCTCCAATTATTTCTGTAGTTACTAGGTTTATAATAGCACTAACATGTTAGTTCTGGGGTACAGAGCTTAAAGTTAGATACAAAACAAGGCAGAAAGGAAGTTAAAATGTGAAGTAACAGAACTCTGTGTCACTTCTGAAGTCAATTTAGGGGAAGCAATAGATTGCTTTGGAAAAGGTGTAACCCATAGCAGCTGACAGATGTTCAGTGTGGCTGTTGAATTTTGGCATAAGGCACCCTGTGACTCAAAAGTGTAGATTGCTTCATACACTTCTGCATTGGAAGGCAATTCTCACCCTTTTCCTCAAGCTGTTCTTCACGAACTTCTCCAGTTTCTTAGGGCTAGATCTGATACAGCCCTTCAAGGCAGAAATAGTGGAATTTTCAGGGACAGAAAATTTGTGAATCTCCTATCTATCTTGGAAAATGGATATTGAAAATTCCAAACAAATGCAAAGTGACCTGGCTCTCTTTGGGGCCGTTCCAAACTATGCTTTTGAAGACATTTACAGCAGTTTGGAGACAGGAATGGTGAGCTTCATAACTTAGACAAGCAAAGGAAATACTGTTCTTGGGACTGTAAAATATCTAGACACAGAAGGATGATCTCAGTCACAAGGGCAGCCTGGTCGGGCTGGGAAGATTTCCTTCAGCAGACTATCCTTTAGGTAACACAGAATCTCAAACCAAGACCAGCCATGTGAATGGCAGGCCAACTATGTTCTTTTAGCTTCTATCTGGTAAGTTTTGTATAGCTGCGCTCATTTAAAACTATAGCAAAACAAATATGTCTCACTTATTCATTAAATCAACAAATACTTATTAAGCTACACCTAAGTGCCAAGCACCATTTTATAACAATTAATAACATAATGCCAACTCTCAAGGAGTTCCATGGCCTATGGCAGCGATTCTTCAAGGGTGAGGATTTTTCTGACTAATGAGATTTCTCTTATTCCTTGGGTATTAAGAAAAAAATGAGACCTGTTGTGATGGAAATCAGTGCACCAGGTTTATGTTACTAACTTAGATCCTAAGAGAATGTTAGTGGGTCTTCAAGATGGAGAGATAGATGAGACTTGATCCACTCTGTCCATTCTCTATTTGACGAGTGCACAGGATACAAAAGAGAGGAAAAGAAAAGGAAGGGACCTCTCTGAAAATGCGCATGTGGACCAGTTCCTGCAGAGCCTTCCCACGCCCTTTGCATAAAATGCACAGAAGCTCTGCCCAGCTTTTAGCTCTCCTTATTTGGATGTGAGGACTGAAGTCAGCAGAGTAGCACCTCTGGTATTTGTAATTGGTAGAGATGGCCAGGGAAACCACCACAGAGATTTCACAGTGGCATGACTGTTGCTGATGAAGTGATTCATTTGCCTCAGAATACATTGCTAACCATGAGGTCAACTTCAGAGGAGTCAACAGCGCACAGCAAGAGAACCAATCAGTGGGAGATGTACTCTTCAAAGAGTGAATCTTCCTTCTGTCATGCATAGTAAAAGAGAAGCCCAGCTACAGAAAATATGTTGAACTT
>NW_012150507.1:8115169-8116228 GCF_000956105.1 Propithecus coquereli | reverse complement strand
TTAGAGAAAGTCCAGGAGAAGCAGAATCTGAGCATCATCAGGAAGCTTGTGTGTCCATCTGTGTGAATTTGGGGGGACAATTTGTTAACAGAATTTAACCATGACACTCGCTTCAACAACCCCCCCCCGCCAAATTTCGTAATCTGTCAATAATTCCAAAAACCCTACGTGCCATATTTTCCTGACCTCTGTGCTGTGCCTTATTCAAATGAGCCCCATTTAAAAGATGAAAATATTGAGGCTCAAATATTTTTTCATTTCAAAATATTAAGGGGATACCAATGTTTTTGTTACATGGATAGCCTTTGTAATGCTTGAGACAGGGCTATTAGTGTGCCCATCATCCAAATAGTGTTCATTTTCCCCTTTGGGTAGGTTTTTGTCCCTCCCTCCTCTTCTCTCCCCCCGCTTGATTTCCAGTGACTTTTACTTCCCTCTGTGCCCATATGTGCCCATCAGTTAGTCCTAATTTATTAGAGAGTACATGTGGTGTTTGCATATTTTAAGTGATTTACCCAAAGTCACACAACTTGAGGCAGAGTCCAGTTCTTGTCTAGACTCTGTGTCTACTTTTCTTTTGACCAAACTCTTTTTACCTAAATATAATGTGCCAGTAATAACATATTTGTCATTTTTCTGTCACAATTAATACTACTGACTCAACATTAAGTAAGAATCAGGAAGAAAGTTTGCGTGTGGTTGGCCCAGTCACCAAACTTGCATCATTAGAATTTATTTAGGGATGAGCTTTTATTCTCACACACCTTCCAGACTCAGCGTGTAAGAGGTCATGAAACTCAAGCTCCTCAATTTACATGAGTAGCAGCGATTCATTCAGTCTGAGCAACCCATTTCCAAGCCTGGATCTTCTTGTGACCAGTGTCACACATGAGAGATCTCTGGTCAAGCTACAGTTATTTCTCTATATGAGAAATAAGAGGGGAAAAAAAAGATTCTTAAAAGACCGATCCCTGAGGCTTTGATTTATTTGCAAGGAAGGAAAGATATATTTTTCTACATATTTCATTAATATCCAATACACTAATAAAGCCCCAAACA
>NW_012150507.1:8113596-8115119 GCF_000956105.1 Propithecus coquereli | reverse complement strand
AGACCTGTAAGTATATTTATTTAAGAGTTCTATGAATTATTTAATATTGCAAAATGCTCCTTATTCTCCATGTGCAACAGTAATAAATAACATGCCAATTTAAGGGTACCTCCTGCACCATGAATTGTAAAGAATGAGAAGCAAAAAAATAAATGCTCAGCACTACTGGGAAATGATATTTGGCTATGTTGTTAAAGAGAATTCATTGCATTCATGCTTTCTGAGAGAAAGAATATGACAAGTTAAAAATAATTTGTATTTTTTTTCCCTAAGTCTCCCACTGCTCAAATCCTCCTCATACTCCAAAGAGGTGTCCAAATTCAACATCGGCAGTGGCACAATCAACCAGTCTTCATGGCATTTGGAGCTGCCACTTTTTCTTTCAAGGTAATAGGGCAAGAGATGTGGAGAAGCATTTCCTTGGGCCATAAGAATATCCGTGTAGGTACTGAGCTCTGGATCCTAGGCGAGAAAGATGCCTGTGAGTTTTTTAATAATTTTGAATGTGGATTTATGACATGGTAGGTTCCTCAAAAGCTTAAGGGCTCAAGGCAGAGGTACATTTAACCCAAGTCCAAAGCCATTACTATCCAGCACCTAGCACACTACCTGTGTATAGTGGGGTTCAATAAATGTCTTAGTTGCTACAGAAGATGCTAACTACTTATATATAAGCAAAGCACAATGGTAATATTTGAAGACTACTAAGAGGAAGTTTAATAATTCTAAAAAAAAAAATCTGTGAAAAAAAGAGGATGAATTAATTTCATTAATTAATTTGAAATATTATTAAATTAGGGGTATTGGTGGAATTTCTATTAAGTAGTATCTATTAAGCAATGGGAAATCTTGGGTTTGACCAAAGTAAAATAATCAGTAAGAGTAATGTGTAAGAGTCCCAGTTTAAAGATAGTGGCGTAAAGTGGGTATTTCTTTCTTCCCTTCCTAAGAATAAAAATCAAAACTCAAAATGCAAACTTTATTTTTGGTAAAAATGGAAAATAGCTGAAGTGCCAAACTACAGAGTAGAAGTAGGGGTTGTTCATACAATGGGAACACGCTAGAAAGAATCAGAGAGAGGAACTCACAGCAGTAGATCTGAGGAGAAAAAAAAAAAAAAAAACACAGTAAAGATAGTTTCTTGAAAGGGAGGAACGTAACCTGAGTCACAGTTGCTAAATCCTTTGTTTGCAACAGCTGGACACTGGTACCCACACTGGGGGAAAAGGTAAATAAGGGTGGAGCTAAAAAAAACAATCATGCAGTCAAGCTATATTTTCAGGAAGCTGTCTCCACAGCAACAAAGTGAAGAGACACCTTATATTGTAAACAATCCACAAGCTAGGGAGCAGTAAATGCTATCTGAGCTCCCTACAAATCCAAGGATCATAAGAAAATTCCAGTTAGCCTAGAACACTACACTGGCTCCTCGGGTATTTTCTGTCAATACCCGATCCAGGAAAATTTTACTTCCTTCGAAGATGAATACTGAACATAAAAGACCAGAAAAATATCTATATAAA
>NW_012150507.1:8111490-8113546 GCF_000956105.1 Propithecus coquereli | reverse complement strand
CAGATCCTAGCTGTTCGACACAGGCTTTGTCTGATAAATTTAGGTATCTGTTTCTTTAGACAAGTACATGCAAGATTTTTATAATGGAGTTTGGTGTGGGTATTTGTGAAGCCCAAACTATAAACACTCCTTGGGAATTTTAGATTAACTTTAGCAGGTCACCAAAGTGTATGATGTTAGAAACAAATTCGAGAGGAGGTCTTTAACAATTCTAGGCTAGAAGTAGAGTTAGCAAGAACCAAAATTGGGTCAAAAATCACTGAAAGCTGAAGCTGGACACAATCTTTGTGGAAACCCTGGCTCATTTGGGTTCAGGATGAGAAATGACCTGGGGTTGTTTCTTTCCCTACTGATCATACAAGAGGAGAATAGAAACCAGCCACTGAAGCTGAGGAAGAGGGGATAAGGGATCGAGGTAGTTATTTTAGGAGCTGATATAAAATAATCCTGTGATTATAAGTTGGGCCTTTATTTTCCATGGTGATTGAGAATTGGGAAAAAAATGGTTATGCATGAATTTTAAGAATTCTATTAAGAATAAATTGCTTTAAAAATAGTATATTCCATCAAAGTAGATAATTTTATAGAGTAAAACAAATATTTGGGAAAAAACAACATGTGAAACCTCTAAGTTTTAAAAGGTAATTGTATTTCCCCTTTCTAGTTTATAACTATTGCTAAGAGGGATCACTTAAACCAGAATTAATTTGGAGGCAGAAGTCTCCAGCTGTTGAATAATCAGTTGTGGGACTTTCAACTAAAAGTTCTTCCCGGTACATTATCTAAGCTGCCAGCTCATTTATTCCTTGTATGAAATCTTTCCTCTTCTTCTTTGGACCAGGCAAGAACTCTACTCAGCCATATTCGTATCTTTTTCAGTTCACTGACCAATTCTCAATTCCTCTTCCTAAAACTCTGAGACAAAAGGGTTAAAAAAGGGAATAGATGAGAACTCTGTAGTTTCTGTTGTACATATCTGTGGTAATTCTACTAATTAGGGAAAAATCTTTTCAACTGAAACACACACACACACACACGCACACACACACACACACACACACACACACGCACGCACACGCACGCACATGCGCACACAGATGTCCAAATCAAAACGCAGAATCTTGGTCTTCACCACCCGGTCCCCCTCGTGGCCTTTTCAAGTAGTATATAATTAAGGTATCTACTTATAGTTACTTGTCAGTTATCAAATTCCAGTTGGTTACCCTTAGCAGCATTTTTGCTCTTCATTAGCTAGAAATATATCTGTAAGCATGGATAAGAAAAGTAAATGCTATACAAAGCGGCAAATGAAATCAAAAGTCACTTCATCAAACTTAGTTATTTTTACTTTCTTTTTGAATATTATAGATCGTTCTAGATACAACTTAAAAAATTAGAGCAAATAGCCATATTTGTGATCTGCTGTCCTCCTTGAACAACAATAGCTGTCTTACATTTTATTTTAAAGAATTACTCTCAGTTTTTATATTTTATTCCCCTAAAATTTACATTCAAATAATAATTTTCTTAAAGATGTAATAACAATTTTTCTTCAGCCTTAACCTGTAATGTTTCAAAATATTATTGAGTTAATCTTTGACCTTCAGTCATGTAGTGAAGAAAGTAATAAAAAAGAATTTATGCTCATCTTAAGAGATGGAAAAATAACGTTTTCTTCATATCTTCTGAGCAATGGAGGACAGTCTGTAATCATTTCAAAGCTTTCTTTTTCACACAGCATTTTCCAAACTAATGTTACAAATATATATTCAGCAGAAAATAGAATCCCTCACAAAAGGATTTTTCACAACTCTGTTCACTAACTAGGCAGTATTTTGTCTTCCCATGGAAATGACAGCTGCTCTATTTTCTCAAGGTTCCTCTGGCTTTTCCCAGTACATTTATTATATTTAATGACAGGCATGTAGGAGAGAAAGCTTGGTTCTTATTGTGAAAGTAAAGCTACATGCAGCTTTTTAAAAAATTATTTAAGTGATCCTATAGCCAGGAAGCAAGATACTGATTAGATTTTCAGTTGTGAACCAAAGCTCCTAAG
>NW_012150507.1:8097516-8098260 GCF_000956105.1 Propithecus coquereli | reverse complement strand
TTTACTGCTTTATTCTGTTTGTTAATTACTTGCAAATTGCATGTATTTCAATTTTAATCTTCCAATTTGTGACTTTTTTGGTCCCTTTTGACTCAAATGAGGGAACTAAGAAGGAGGTCTCATCTATTTTAGGCCCCAAATTAAAGATGGTCAATTTAAAATTAATCAACACAGTATTTATAAATAAAACAAGACTCAGTTAAGCTGGTAACACTTCCTCCCTGTCTCCCACTCTCTGAAGTGTTGCAAGCTTACCTTTAGGCCTAAAAATAGGGCAGCCTTGCTGAGTCATTAATAAATTTTACCCCTATACCTCACAAGAACATAAAACACTTGACAACAATACTTAAGAGCTTATCTTCCTGAGCCCACGCTCTTGTCATAGAAACAGACGCAAATTCCATTACGGTTCCACAACACTATTCCTGGCATATCAGGTCATTGCCAGTGACTTACAGGCACCCACTTACTTTGGCACAGAGGGGACTTGCCTCCTTACAGAAGTAGAAATGAGGTTATCTACCTTAGCTCTGTCAGTCACCAAATTTCCCTTATTAGTGACTTATTTTGAGAAAAGCCTTTCTGCTTTTGGGAACTCAGACATTCAGACAGACTGTTGGGGCTGGAAGGGACTGAGAAATCATAAAACCCAAGTGCTTCGTTGTACACTTGAAAAATAACAGCAAACACCAGACTGTCAGGAGTAGTCTTATGTGTAACTATTAATAACAGCGTTTTTTATAT
>NW_012150507.1:8079391-8084956 GCF_000956105.1 Propithecus coquereli | reverse complement strand
GATTTGCAAGGAGCGATCTGATATCCAACCTTTCTACTTTTTAACGAGTTTTTTTCCCTTAAAAGAAGTAATAAGAATTCTAATGCAAATCAACTCAGAATCCTCTAAGTATAACCAGAAACTTAAGCTACAAATGTTCAACTCAGAGTGTTTCTTTGATTTCTAGTTAAGTTCTCCTCTCCCTTGTCCATTTTAAGAGACATTTCATATCTATGGTGTAATTCCCACCCTTAAATCTCGGTGTCCATTTTCATGGCCACAGCAGAGATCAGCTAAGCCAGTGCGTAATAGGCTTTCAACAGATATTGTTAGCAAATTTATGTGGGTGTAGATTTTACCCCAGGTCCAAAACAGAGTGAAAACAACAACTATAGGGTGCCCAGACTGGGAGAGGTAAGATTGAAATTTCATTGAAGAAAGGCTGATAAAAAACAGACTGACTTAAAGTGTAGCAGATAGTATTTGAAAGAACCCTAGAAATCAGACACAGAGAAATCGTTTAAGAAAGGAAGCTTAACAGCTCTGCAATGTTCTTGGGTACTTTTCTCTGTCCCTTTCATGCAAGAATTCTTCAGAATGCTGAGGGCAAAGTACTTACTAGCTTGGACAGTGGGAGAGGGGAAAGGTTGAGTTCTTGCCCACATCATACAGATGTCCATTTTTAAAGGCTGATGAACATTATAATAAAAGCAAACACTTTTTGAGAAGCAAAAGATGGAATTTGAAAAAACTTGGTTTTGACTACCAGCCCTTATAAACTTATAAATTTACTAGCTGTGTAAGCAGAACAATTCACTGAACTGCTCAAAAACTCAGTCTCCTGATTTGGTTAATTTGGACAACAATATCTGCTTCATAGGGTAGTCTAAAAATACGTCGTTCTAGAGATTGCCATCACTCCCTTCCACACATGTGCCTCCTTTTTCCATTTGGAAAATGGAATATCAAATGGAACATCTAATGGAATATCTGACACAGATATTCTTTCCCTAACATTTTTATAAGCAAGGACTAAGGAGACCTAAAACTGACTTTGAAATTATAAAATATGAAACAATTTTCAAAAGAAAGACATTGAATTATTGAAAGAGATCTGAATACTGGGTGGAAAAATGCAGTGAAGTCCCCAGGGAGGTAGGGACCAGACAGAGAATGTCCACATGAGTTTGGTCATTTTCATGCACTGGATAAAAGCTAGTCTGCCTCAGCGATGTGGAACTACCTGGGAAGGGCTGTTCTAGAGTGGTCATGAACCTACATATGTCTGAACCTACATCATTCAAATATTCACCAAGCCTGAGTCTCTGCCTCATTAGTTTGGCTTTATAAAACACCTGGACTTCTGGAAGTTTCCTGGTCTAGGGATTACCCAAGGCCTGACAAGTTTCACCAAATCACAAGACGATTTGTCCCTGCCAAGACTCCTCTGGGCCAAACTGACACCTTGAACCTCTAGAAAAATAATTCAGTCATTAAGAATGGAGAGTCAGGATTCTTGTGGAAAATAGGTGGTCCACTAAAAGTGGGTAACATGAGCAGAGTTTAATAAAAAGAACATTTTTAAAGTGTGAGTAGACCATAGGGAAGCCAAAATGGAGGAAAGGAGGGAGAGAATTATTAACTTAAAGCATGAAGTTTCAAAGAAGCCCATAAGGGTCCCTGAAGGCAAAGAAATCTGTGTGGATAAAGTCCCTTCAGAGGACACAGCCAGCCTGTAGTGATACTCCTATCCTCCTGGAGGGGACCCCTCTAGGAATAAATACCCCCCACCCAACTCTGCCCCACTCTCCTCTTCCATCGTATCTCTTGCCATTGCTAAACCCAACTGAAAGCCAGAGGTCAGGGCGGGGGACCCCATAGTATTGTCCATGTAGGCCTGCCTCTCAGGACACAGAGCAACATGGAAAATGCATCCAGAGTCAAAGAGGAGATATCTAGCACAGAGAGATTTGCTATTTGCTTAATGTTATGAGCTGAATTATATCTCCGCAAGAAGCTATGTTGAAGTCCTAACCCCCAGTACTTCAGAATGTGACCTTATTTGGAAATAGGGTCTTTGTAAGTAATCAAGTTAAAATGTAATCAAGTTAAAATGAAGTCATCATGGTGGGCCCTATCCAATGTGACTGTCCTTATAAAAAGTGGAAACTTAGACACAGAGACAGATACACACACACAGGGAAGACCATGTGAAGACACACAGGGAGAAGATGGTAATACAACTGGGGTGATGTAGGTACAAGACAACGGCTGCCAGGGATCCCAAAACACCAAAAGGTAGAAGAAGCCAGGAGAGATTCTCCCCTAGAGTCATCAGAAGACCTTAGCCCTGCTGGCACCTTGATTTCAAACTTCTAGCCTCTAGAACTGTGAGAAAATAAATTTCTATTGTTTTAAGCCACTCAGTTTATGGTACCTTGTTATGACAGACTTAAGAGGCTAATATACTTGCTAAGGTGCAACTGGCCCTTGATTGAGCAGGCTTGATTTTTCAGAGTAGGTGTTAGCTTCAAAATGGGCCTTAGAGAAGATTACGTCCCACCCTTTCACTTTACAAATAAGAAAAGTGAGACAGAAAAGAGACTTGTTTATAGCCACACAACTGGTAACCAAACTCAAACGACAGAGTCCCAGGAAAGCTCTCTGCCTGCCCCACGCTGACAAGGGGTCAGTGACATAATTCTCACCCTACCTGAGCTAACACATTGCACAACACTCTGTCACACCCCTCAGATACTATCCACATTACAAGGCTCTCCAGAATAAATGGCAAGTGTCATCCTTTCCTGAACTCCCAGATCGCTGCAGTACCAGTAGCTTCTAAAGGGGCACCCAGCTGAAGTAAAACAATTCAGAAATGAAAATGCGCCTCTGCTCTTTCTTAGTGCTAAAGAAAAATGTCTAATAACCCTGAGAAAGACTATCACAAACTCTCTAGGACAAAGTGTTTTACTTCCTTGTGACTTAGCCATAAAAAGAGTTACCCAAACAAAACTCATTGTTTGAAGATTGCCTGCCCCTCATATACTAAAGAAATGATAAGAAACTACATAGTCAGCAGTTAAAAGAATTGAAAGAGAGAGAGAGCACGCACGCAGGTGAGCTCCACCCAGAAGTAAATAGATTTCCTATAGTACTGTGATATTTCTTATCTAGAGGAAGGTTTTGTTTCCTTGTCAATCAAGCCCAGCAGATCTTCTGAGGACTGACCACACCTTGGGCCCGGGAATGCTCAGGAAGGAATGTGGGAAGGAAGAGGGGAGAGGCGATTTCCTTATGGGTCAGCTGCTGGCAAGTGTCTGTACCCTGGGAAAGTGGTGGTGTAGGAATTTCTCTCCTAGGAGAGCAACCGGAGCAGCAGGAACAATGCTGTGAACCGCTGGTGGTAACTCCCAGGTCACGCCTTGAGCAGCAAGGTCCACAGGCAGCGGGTTCTGCCAGAACATGTCCTGGATCTCAGAGCATGGTGTTGACTCTCCTTGTTCAATCCAGCCGCCAACACACAGCATTGTTCTCAAGGCTAGTTCTCTTCCAGAGAGACAATTAGCTTCACACAAGATGAAAGCATCAGAGTAACTAAAAAGGCAAACCACAGAAGAGAAGCCCTGTTAGGACTTCCCAACTGCCAGTTTCTTGGCTCTCGGCTCATAGTTCTTCCGAGGGAAGCTGTGTTTTGACTAGCAAAGTGATCCCTTTATTTGCAGTTTCTGGTTCATCTGCCGAGTTATAAGAACTTGGGGTGTTGTCCTCCCTATGAGGCAACTCAAAAATTATATAACAGTTAAAGGGCCGTGTTTCCCTGCCTTGGTGCACCCATGACCTTCAAGGACAGTGCGCTGAGGAGGCACATAGCGACCATTTGCCTTGGCCAAAGCACCGCTGAGAGTAACGCTTCTTTGATGGAGGCTCAAATAGCCTATTTCTACATCAGTTTTTCTCCTATTTAGAAAAGTTTCTTCTCTTACCTTCAAAATTAAGCTACCTGTTAGGAAGCATTTTACCATTATAAGCAAAATTTCCTCCAGCTAGATCAACGCAGGGAAAAGCAAAAATAAACCAAGAAAAACCAATTCAAAACAAGATTTCCTCCTTCTTAAGAGACTAGCTGGAGAGCGACCGTTAGGATAATTTATTTGCCTTATTTTCTCTTTCACTCAAATGAGCAGGACACACGGCTCTTCCTGAGCATTTTGGAAGCCTCTGTGGCCTTCTAATCTGGTGCATTGGTGACCTCTAGAGGACAGAATTTCATTCCAGTCTCAATATTAATGATAAACAATCCATTGCCCTGGGGAGAATGTGAATATATTATCAATTTTATAACTGCAAAATACTTTTTGGCTCTTACAGGCACAGGAGGTTTCAAGAAATTATCTTCCTCCAGTTAAACTCTCCAAGGTGTCAAGTGATCCATTTTCCTGTAAATGAGAGAATTTTGTTGTTGATGGAAATCTAAAAACAGATGGATTTTTTGTTCTCCCAAGATGTAGCCCATTTTCTGACAGATTCCCAACATGGCTGAAACATCAGCGGTTGCCTGAAGTGGATGTCTTTGGCTATCCTTTGCCTATTTGCTACCTCTCAGTGCCCTGCGCAATTTTCAACACAAGTATTGGCGAATGTCAGAAATGAATCCCTCTGAGCCAACAGGGCTTTGCGTTTCCCGGATGTTAGTGAAGTAGCCAGCCGTGCTCCACCACATTTCCTTCACCAGTGGAACTTTCGACAGAGGTGAGAGGGGTTGGGGTGTTCTCAGCGCCATAGAGGTTGGGTTGAGGCATGACTGGGCTCTAAGCTCCATAGCGTTTCCAAGAGGTCCTGGGACAGAGTTGTCTTTCATTCATACACAGAGCCAGGAGCTTTGCATCACTTTTACTCTTAGGCAGTAAATAGATTCCATACATATCCATGGGGCACAAGTCAGACCTCAACCTGCAGTGTAGGGCCATTTAGGACCAGGTCATGGTGTCATTGAATAAAAATTATTTTTTTTATTTAAAACCGTCTACATTCTGGTCCCCTTTCTAGATATTCATTACATATCAACTTTCATTTTTACAACTACCCTGCAAAGTATGCATTATTCCTTTCATTTTTACTATTAAGAAACTAAGAGAGATCACTTGATCAGGGTCATAGAGCATATAATTGGAAGTTTGCTTATATTCCAAAATGTGTATTATTTCCATTATATCACAAAGCTTCTAACATCAAATGTTAGAGCAGAAAACGAGGTTGAACTCATAGTTTAATCTATTCACTTTATAAATGAAGAGATGGAGGAAGAGAAATAGCATGCATTAGGCCACACACTTCAGTGGCAGAGCTGGAATTAACAGTAGGTGTTTTAATTCCCAGTCATTGCTTGGGTCACTATACAAAGTCTGTAGTTTCCCTTCTTGCCTTTGCATGAGCTATAGAAGATTGCGATGAGATCAGCATAAATGCCAGAAAATAATTCCCCTTTAACATTCCCTCTGCCATCTACCTCACCTTGTTTTCCTACATTGGTGAGTTTTTTTTCTGAAGAACTCAGGGAATCCTACAAGGTTCCCAACTCTAACT
>NW_012150507.1:8077951-8079341 GCF_000956105.1 Propithecus coquereli | reverse complement strand
CAGACATAATACTTCAAGGAAATAAAGAATAAACAAATATATCTACATAACATAAATCACCTAATGTAAATACCCCATGATTTTTAAAGTTAGAAGAAAAAAATGAAATAAGTATCATGGAAGAATACGTGCAGTGACAATGCCTCTTACTACTTATTACAATTACATTAAGTGGGCTTTACTTGTCTCTTTTCTGGATAAAATCTCTGATGTTCCATAAAAAAGAAAGAGGAAAGAAACAGAAAGAGAAAGAAGAAAGAAAAAAAGAAAGAAAAGAAAGAAAGAAAGAGAAAAGAACGAACAGCATTTCCTCTAAAAAGCCCCTGAATGTAGCAAAGCTTTGATGTGTCTGGTAATGGAGTTAAGAAAACCTCTGAATTTTGTATTATTCTGTGCATTGGTCCCAAAATAGTGCCATTTTTTATTCTGCAAGAGAACAAGTCTTTCAGTTTTTGTTTGCAGCTTCCTCCGAACCTAACACTCAGACATAAATTCATGGAAGTTGAGTCGAAGACATTTAGAGTGACAGTGCATATTATATTCATAATCACCCACTCCCCCCACCATACTACTGAAGAAAGCCATATGCACCAGATATTGTATGGGTCCTTCATGAAAATGCAACCCTCCTGAGTCTTGCCTCCAAACTACCACATATGCCCAAGCAAGCCTACAGCCCAAAGAAACAGATTAGACTAAAAATAAGTCTTTTTAACAAGAGAACGGTCTACCCCCTGCCTCTGGATTACCAGCACTGGAACCCTGTGATTCCTACCTTCAGCTGCAGGATGTGTCTTCTTTTAGAACTATTCTTATTTCATACTCAGGAACACTTGTGCAGTAGCTTCAAGGATTGCATACCAAGCCTTACTGCTAGTTGCTCTCTGGCCTTTATGCTCCAGCATTAATAACAGGGTTTCTGCCATGCTCCCGTAGCCAAGTACCCACATTTTTACTGAGATCAAGAAGCTGGACTTCGATCCCTGCCTCAATAACCTGTATGGGGTGCCAGCATCCCCCAGAAACTGTGTCTGCAAGCGCCACTTCCACGTTTGGGAACACAAGTAAAGAAGCCTGACCCTTTCCAGGATAGCCTCGCTCATCTCCTGTGCAGTTCTGGGCTTTTCTTCTGACACCATCCTTCATGCAGGAGCAGGACAACAGGTTGGATACTATTCTGCACAGTTGTTAAGTCCAGAGAGAAAAACTCAGACTTGACTCAGTGGACGATGAGAAGCCAGGTTAAATGCTTAAGCAGGAATGCAACATAATGAAAGTGGCTTTCAGGAAAATAAGTGTGGCAAGAGTAAGACAATGACTAAATACAAATAAATCTGCTTCCTATACAGCCTAGTAGGTACATTCATACTACCTTTTCCTGTAATGGATA
>NW_012150507.1:8074750-8076288 GCF_000956105.1 Propithecus coquereli | reverse complement strand
TAGAGGAAACCTTTTGCATGCAGATTACTAAAGGGCCATGCTAAAGGGAGTCTTGAAAATAAGATAGCAGGGTGTATAATATATTTGCATCTACCGTTTATGGACTGAGAGTTTGGAGTTTCCTTATGTACAATGGGCATTATTTTAGCTCCAGGTAACAAAATACCCAACTAGGAATGGCTTAACCAAACAGCAGATTCTTTCTGTCATATACTATATTTTGTCAAAACTGAAGTACCATCAGCTATAAGAGTAATCATTATTTTATGTTCCCAATGAAAGAAACATGCTGTCAAGTAACTATGAAAAATTCTTTCATTTTACTTAGAATTTTTGTTATACAGAGATGTATTAAGCATGGATCTATATTGTATCACCTCTCTGTACACTTTAAAATATGAAATAAATGGTCAAGCTATCTCTAAACTCTTTCAAACTCAGAGTTCAACTATTCTGAATTATTTTCAACTCAAAATTGGCAATGAATTTTTCTACTCAGTATTGGCCTCTGTGCCATCAAGAGCATAAATGATGCAGCATTTCTTAAAATATTCTTTTAAAGAAGTAAACAACACTTATGCTGAACTCTGAAGCCAACTTTGAAAGTATGTAAGAATGCTGCTAAAATCCATCTGATTCACCATCTCCTCCACCTCCTTCCTTAGTTTTTAGGGATTAAAAGAGTGCTCTGCTATAGTCCTCAAGCCATTAACATGTTCCTAATTTTAGAGATTTTAAGGTATCGAAATAATTGTGTACCTTAAAACTCAATAAAATATTGTAATGAAAAGTCTGAAGATAGGCAGTCCAAGGAAAATTCAATGATGATAATATAAAAGGAGCTACTTTTATCCTTCTGTTTCATGTGGCTTGTGGTTTTATGGTCACAAAATGCCTGCTGTAGCACCAGGCATCACATCTACATTCAAAGGAGGGAAAAGAAAGAAGAACAAGGTAGCAGTGGTTCAATTGCTATTTTATTTGAAAAGCAAATCTTTTTCAGAAGGCTCCAAGCAGGATGTTTCCTTCATTGTCCAGAACATAATCATAGAAACTCAAATAGTGCAAGGAAAACTGGAAAATGCAATAGTTGGTAAAGAAGAATTTGATTTTATGACTAGCTTAAGCTTAAAGCATGAAATGAGTCTATGTAATTACTATACCAAACAAAATCAAGGTTCTATTAGCAAGAAAGGAGCTTGGAAATAGCTGTTTGTGTGTGTAGGAGGCAACTGACGATATATGCTACAGAGAGAGAGCGAGAGACAGAGAAATGGGAATAATGACATTTAAAAATAAACTACTTTTCTTAAATTAGCAGTTGGAGAAAAATCTCTGGTTTTAGACCAGGGAAATAGTACATCAGGTGGCTAATAGAGACTGTGGCATTTATAAAAGCCACTAATACCTTTTAGTGATTCAGAACTCACAAACATACTACCACATTTTAATATTGTGAACTTCAAACTTTTAACTTTAAATGTATTATTCTTATGTGTTTCATCTCCCTTCCCTACCAAATGTTGGATATTTTCAAC
>NW_012150507.1:8072059-8074700 GCF_000956105.1 Propithecus coquereli | reverse complement strand
TATAATTATCTAAATAGATATGAAAAGCAACATTAACACTTATCTAAGGCTAAGAGGGCGAAACAGGCCTTCCTGGGACAATATGGGAACATGGGAAAAGATAAAGTAATGCAGGAAGAAACAAGGATCTGGTTTACAGATGGAATATTGCTTCTCCATATCTAAGAATATGAAATTGGGGATTCTTTAATTAAGTTATAGATTGCTAGGGACATAGAGACCAGAAGAGAGAAAAATAAGGAAATTATGACATCAGATAGCTCGATGATGTCCAGGTAAATGCAGATTTTCAGTTGGGAGAGGTGGATTTATTGACTTAATTTGTAATATTTTACCAGAAGCAAGCAGGATGAGTTGGCTTATTTTATAGCCCATGAGGCAGAACACAGACACTCAAATAATAGTAAGCCCTATAAACAGAGACCACAGCTGTCCTCCATGCTAACTGTAAAGCATTCCTTCATCATAGAAAATAGCACATAACTTTTTAGGCACCTGAGCAATCTTG
The DNA here is from genome assembly GCF_000956105.1 of Propithecus coquereli. Taxonomy (NCBI): domain Eukaryota; kingdom Metazoa; phylum Chordata; class Mammalia; order Primates; family Indriidae; genus Propithecus; species Propithecus coquereli. The sequence goes on along the minus strand of NW_012150507.1, from coordinate 8,074,192 downwards.
TTAGTGGTATCTAATCATCCTTGAAAATCAAGGCTGATTCTGTAGAGCATTTTAGCAGTTGTCAGCAGTTTAAAAAAAGGTCACTTTGTTTTATTCATAGTGTTCCCAGGCAAATCCTTTTAGAAAATGTCAGCTTTGTGTTTAGGGTTATGGAGGGGAATACCCACGGGAAACATTGCTCCCAGTGCCTTTCCAGTCGGGTGCACAGACACATGAATCCTGTCTTTGAGACAGCCCGTTCCTGGACTCCCCTTGGTGGCTCCTCCAGAACTTTCCTGGGGGCCTATTAAATGTCAGGTACCATATGAGCACTTTATATTTTGTATCTCATTTAATTCCTGCAAAAACCTTTGCAAAACAGGTAATCATTTCCGTTGTTATTGCATTTTGCTGACAAGAAAACAAGTCCCATGAAGTTAAGCCAGTTCCGCAAAATCAAGCAATAAGTTAATAGGGAAGATGTGAATCCAAAAGATCTTGACTTCAAAGTCTGTGCTCTTGAACCAACCATTTTCGTTTAGCCGGGAAGGCTTGATAGCACTCTGCGTCATTTTAGTTCCCGTGAGACTGTTAACACTTAGAAGGCAGGGACAGTGCCAGCACAATGTCTGGCCCACAGGACACATTCAAATATTTGTTGTGAATCATCCCTTGTTCTCAGGAGAAAACACGATGATTTGGAAATTGTCTAGGCTTTGGACTGTGGCCAATATGAATCAAAATGGCTTATTAGTTTGGACACCTTGCTAAATCTTTCTCAGCCTTGCTAAATTTGTCCTCAGATATAACATGGGGTATTACCTCAGGGCATTATCTACCACAGATGTTATTTTGATGATGGAGCACATCAGTTTTGACAGAAGTCTACACAATAAGTGACACAGTTCAGAGATTTAATTTCATTTTTCTTTCCTTCCCTGAATGTAATGGTACAAAGACTGCATTAGATTTAAACTATGAATGGAAACAGAAGTCAATATCAAATAGTAACAAATAATGATTATAAAATAAACAAAATCCACAAAGCTCCATGTGTAAGAAATGCTTTTGCCAGATGAAGAGCTACGAAATTCTCCTGGAAGCACGTTATTTAGCAGGCTGAGAAGTACGTGTCTAGTAGGAGTATCTAGCACTCATTCTAACAGGACTGAGTTACATCAGACCACAAAGTCTAGTTGGAAGATTGTATCAGGGTTCTCCAGAGAAACAGAAACAATAGGACATACTGTCATGCATCATATAACAACATTCTCATCTACCGCAGACTGCTCAAATGATGGTGGCCCCCTAAAATTATAATGGAGCTGAGAAGTCCCTATCACTCATGACGTTGTAGCTGTCATAATGTCATCATAGCTGAACACATTCCTTACACGTTTGTGGTGATGCTGGTGTAAACAAACCTACTACGCTGGCAGACATATAAAAGTACACGGTAATATCCTAGTCCTTCAGGTTCACTCACTACTCACTCACTGACTCACCCAGAGCAACTTTTAGTCCTGCAAGCTCCATTCACAGTAAATACCCTATACAGATATACCAATTTTTATATTTCATACCATATTTTTACTGTGACTTTTTTATATTTACATTTACCAATACTTACCACTGTATTACAATTGCCTACAGTATTTAGTACAGTAACACGCTGTACAGGTTTGTAGCCTAGGAGCAATAGGCTATACCATATAGCCTGGGAGGGTAGCACACTGGACCCCTAGGTTTATGTAAGTATGCTCTAATGACAAAATCACCTAACGATGCATTCCTCAGAAGGAATTCCATCATCAAACACTGCACGACTGTATATAGATATACAGAAAGAAATTTATTGTGAAGGATTGGCTCAAGCAATTATGGAGGCTGAGAAGTCCCATGGTCTCCTATTTGCCAGCTGGAGGCCAAGGAAAGCCAGTGCTGTAGTTCTAATCCAAACCCAAAGGCCTGAGAATCAGAAGGCAACAGTGTAAGTCCCAGTCTACGTCCAAAGGCTCAAAAACTAGGGAGTAGGGGGCAACAGTATAAGTAATGATGCAAGTCTGAAGGCCCAAGAACCAGGAATGCAATGTCTGAGGGCAGGAGTAGATGGATGTCCCAGCTCCAGAAGAGAGAGAGCAAATTCGCCCTTCC
>NW_012150507.1:8070309-8072009 GCF_000956105.1 Propithecus coquereli | reverse complement strand
AGTATGCATTATTCCTTTCATGTTTACTATTAAGAAACTAAGAGAGATCACTTGATCAGGGTCATAGAGCATATAATTGGAAGTTTGCTTATATTCCAAAATGTGTATTATTTCCATTATATCACAAAGCTTCTAACATCAAATGTTAGAGCAGAAAACGAGGTTGAACTCATAGTTTAATCTACTCACTTTATAAATGAAGAGATGGAGGAAGAGAAATAGCATGCATTAGGCCACACACTTCAGTGGCAGAGCTGGAATTAACAGTAGGTGTTTTAATTCCCAGTCATTGCTTGGGTCACTATACAAAGTCTGTAGTTTCCCTTCTTGCCTTTGCATGAGCTATAGAAGATTGCGATGAGATCAGCATAAATGCCAGAAAATAATTCCCCTTTAACATTCCCTCTGCCATCTACCTCACCTTGTTTTCCTACATTGGTGAGTTTTTTTTCTGAAGAACTCAGGGAATCCTACAAGGTTCCCAACTCTAACTACAAGGCCTTCATCACCATTTGCTCTTCCATACAGTTGTCCTTATTTGTATCTGTATGGGAAAGAAAGTTGGACTCTATGGAGTACAAGCAAAAGTCCATTAAAATAATGAGAAGAGCAGTAGGCCTTAACACTTATGAGGGAGAGAAGGATTATGATTGAGATTTGAAAATTAGACAGGTTTTCTAGGATTAGATGATTTTTTCTTCTCTAAGAATCTATTCATATGACTTCTGGAAAGCCCCATTCATTTCTCAGCAAGTCAGTTTCTGGTCCTAATATCATGTTTAAGTTCTATAAAAAGATACTCTTATCTGTTTCAAGTTTACAAATAAATGATAAAGCCATTTTCATATAGTTTAAATTGGACTGTGCTATTGACAATAAAAGGATGGAACAACAAGAACTCAAAGCTATCGTATCCATTTGTCATATAAGAAAGAATATTCAATCCAGTTTTGCTTCTGTAACTTCTTTCTACTGCCCATTTCTTGGTCCATCCCACAAGTTAACACTTCTCAGAAAGGTACTAGCTCTAAAGTTCTTACCAGTGAAATGTTGTTAGCAGTTCTAGTGAAGATTTGTTAAGTCAAGAGGCTAAAGCTAGTAGCAAAATGGTGGCGTGGGGAATATCTGGAAACTTCAGTGATCTCTGTTAGTGCTGTCCCTATATCATGGTTGATGACAAAATTTTCAGTGACTCATCTTTGCAGTCAAAGGAAGAGGTTTCTGGGAACCATGCAGGTCTTCAAGGCCAGTTGTTAAAAAGTAACAAGCCTCCTTCATTCTTAGAAATCAGGGGCTTCCTATCTGGCCAAGGGAACTGCCCAAACTGAATCTTACTAATTTGACCTGTAGGAATCATAGAAAATCAGAGATTTCTCATCTTGGTTAGCCAATGGAGTTTTAGAAAGCCTTATAAAAGTACAAGAAAAATAAACATGTACTACAAAGGGTTACTCAGTTTTAGGACTATGATAGTATAGAGAGAAGAGTTAAAGAATTCTGCTTTAATGCTTTTCCCTGAGTTTTGATGTCTGACCTGCCTTCTTCCAATTTCAAGGCCAGCCAGCCAACTGGAGCTACAACAAGCATTAATTAGAAAAGCCCTGTTCAACCTTTTCCTCTATCCTTTTGCTATAGTGGAGCGGTTAATAACAGAACTGCAGCAGGGCTCCCAGCTAGTAGTAAATTGAGGACATTTTCAT
>NW_012150507.1:8063621-8065207 GCF_000956105.1 Propithecus coquereli | reverse complement strand
TATTTTAATTATTGAATTTGCTGTCTCTCTCTCTCCCACTGGACTTGAAAGTAAGGATTGTGTTTTTCTCAATTCTGCTTCCAGGGCATTTGACACAATGTCTGGCCCATAGTAAACACACAGTGAATAAAAGTTAATTAAATGAATAAAAGAAACTTGACTCCTTTGGTTTTTATAAGTGATGATCCAACTAGTCAGCTTACATTTTTGAGAGGAAATAAAAAGCATTTGTACTGAGTTATTTGTTATCTTCTTCAGTATTCATTCAGTGTCCATCTGTTCACATTTCACAGCTTTTTGAATCAATCAAGACATCACTATGTTTTCTGTAATACATGCACAGAAGTACATACTCTAAGAAAAATACAATATGGGATATGGTCCTTGCATCTTGCAATGTAGCATAGCAGTAACAAGCAAGAACATTTGGATCAAGTAAAACTGAGATGAGTCCTACATAGCCATGTACTCGCTGTGTGACCTGGGACAGATTGTTTAATTTTTAAAGCCTCAGGTAACCTCAGGGCAATGGTGATGATATTAGCACATATCTTGTAGGGATGTTGCAAATATAAAACCCAGTGAGAGCACAGTGATCTCCTAGCATTCAGTAAAGCCTTAATAAATGCCAGCTGCCATTATTGATTTCCATTTATTAATACTCTAAATAGAAATTTTTCTCACAGATCATATCACCATAACCAAAGTAGAGTTCTTTGAGGAGGATTTGACTGAGCTCTAGCAAAATGAATTAAGAAAACATCCCTGTCACATCTTGCAGGCTAAGTCAAAATTATAAATTTCTTTTTAAAACCACTTTATGGCCAGTGGTATTTCTGGTTTCTAGTAAATCACAAAATCTGATATAAAAAGGGGGAAATGGGACATTTCAAATCAGCAGCAAGTGCAGCTTTCAGAATTGCACCAGTGGACATGAAAGTATTCACAATAAAGACAGAAAGTTGCTAACTTGGCAGACTACAATTTGATTACAGAGGACTAGCCATCTCCAAAAGTTAAATAGAAAAAATTCTATTTAGAATAGATAACCATCTATAGAAACCATCTATAGATGGTTTCTCAGGAAACCATCTATAAATTGCAATAGAAATGGTACTTTTGTGAATGTGGTACTCTTTGCAATCATTAATCCCATCTCTTTAAACATCCTAATGGGCTGTAGTGAATTTTCTAATTGTTCTATGCTTTTTGTGAAGACATTGCTCTAAGTGCTAATTATAAACAAACAAATACATAAACGTTTGGTGTTTTAACACATTTTTCACCCCTCATGAACACCAAGTATGTTCATCATTTCTGTATGTACTTATACAGGTTTTCCTTTGAGATAGAAGTGGATAAAATGACAGCAAAATAGAGTTCTGATGTTGTCATTACAATGTGTGAGTGAGTTAGAGAAGACAGCTCTCTGATAGCTTTCAAGAACCACTGTTCCTAAGCAGTTGAGATATCTGTTTTCTGACACCAGGTCTTCCACTAGGAGGCCAGTGAGCAACTTAAAACAGCACCTTTCAATTAAGAAAATCCTCATCGTATCCCAGCAACTTTTGTTGAGTGACATTCTT
>NW_012150507.1:8062011-8063455 GCF_000956105.1 Propithecus coquereli | reverse complement strand
TTAGATCGCCCTGTTTTATTTTATCACATTTATGATTAGTTAAAATTATACTGTTAATTTTTTGTTAATCTACTATTAACTCTTCTATACTAGAGCATATAACGGGCCCTAACACATCAGAGGCCCTGTGGTAGACAGAATAATGACCTCTCAAAGATGTGCATGTTCAAATCCCCAGAACCTGTAAATGTGCTACCTTACACAGTAAAAGAGAGCTCACAGATGTGATTAAGTTAAGGGCCTTGAGATGGGGAGATTATCTTGGTGGGCCCAATATAAATACAAGGTCTATTATAAGAGGAAAACAAGGGTCACAGAGAGAGAGAGAAAGACAGATGTAACGATGGAAGCAGAGGATGGTGTGATGCACTTTGAAAATGGAGAAAAGGGACACAAGCCAAGGAACACAGGTGGCTGCTAGAAAGTGGAAAAGGCAAGGAAACAAATTCTCCCCTAAAATCTCCAAAAGAAACACAACCCTGCTGACACCTTAGTTTTAGTCCTGTAAGACTAATTTTGGACTTTTAACCTCCAGAAAGAGTAACATAATAAAATCTGTGTTGTTTTAAGTCATGAAGTGTGTGGTCATTTGTTACAGCAGCAATAGGAAATGAACACAGGCCCTCAAGTATGTTTGTTGAAAGGATGAAAAGATTCTAAGAGTTGGAGGTAAAGCAGTGAAGAAAAAAATGACAGACACGTATTTCTGCCCTCACAGAGGTTATAACCTAGCAGACGACAAAGACAAAAAGTAAACAACAAAAATATATTATGTGGTAAAATGGAAGGAAATAAGCACTAGGAAAATAAATGAGAAAAGAGAGATAGAAAAGGGTGGAATAGTTCATTCCCTGTGATTACTGAGTGGTATTTCTTCATAAGGGTGTCCCAGTTTGTTTATCCATTTAGCCATGGAAGGACATTTGGGTTGTTTCCAATTTGGGGATATTATAGTACAAATAAAGCTTCTGTGAACATTTGTGAACAGGTTTTTGTGTGGACATAAGTTTTAATTGCTTTAGGATAAATACCGAGGAGGGCAATTGCTGAGTCATATGGCAAGTGCATGTATACCCTTGTAAAAAACCTAACAAATTGTTTTCCAGAGTGGCTGTTCCATTTTGCATTCCCACCAGCACTGTATGAGATACCCAGTTTCTCGAACTTAATACTGTAAGTATTTTTTATTTTAGCCATTCTAGTAGGTATGTAGTGGTATCTCACTGTGGCTTTCATTACCTAGTTTCTTAATGACTAATAATGTTAAACATCTTTTCATGGGCTATTGGCCACCTATACTTCCTCTTCGGTGAAGTGTCTGTTAAAGTCTTTGCCTATTTTCTAATTGGGTTATTTGTCTTATTATTGAGTTCAGAGAGTTTTTTTAAACATATTCTGGATACAAGTCCTTTATCAGATAATGTGATTTGCAAATATTTCTCCC
>NW_012150507.1:8060801-8061961 GCF_000956105.1 Propithecus coquereli | reverse complement strand
CCTGCCTCTTACATTTCTTAATTGTTTCAGAACTCTGAGGGGTTGAAAAAACAAGGAAGACTGATGAGCCAACCCACACAGTTAAACGCACCAGCTCTTCTCAACCTCTCTCCCAAGTACAGGTCAAGGAAATGGCATGTAACCCACCCAGGGGCTCTGACAGAGCCAGAAACTCTCCTATTGGATAAAAATCACACTTTTACTTTCTGCTATGAGGCAAAGGATGCCTCAGAGGGCAGCATGAGGGAGTACGGTGTGTCCTCCCTATCATGTCCTGGGCCACTTTCTACCCTCTGTGTCCACAGCCATTGGTGTGGCCCTTGGGAAATCCACACAAGCTCACATGCTCACAAAAAGAGTCTTGGGCTACTTCCTTACTTAAAGAACAAAAAAGTCAGATGCATTGGGAGCTCCTTTGGCAGGAATTTTTAATTATTTGCAAAGACACAAAGTTTAAAGAGGGGTAAAGCACCATGTTGGAAATTGGGAATTTAGGTTCCTAGTTAGAAATTGAGCATGAAACTCAGGACATGATCTCGGACAATATATTGTTAATGTCTCACTGCTTTGGTATTTTCATTTGTAAAAAAGGAATAACTAGTAGATGTGAAATTTGACTTCTCAGTAATTTCCAGGAATATCAAATTCCATAGAAATCTATTTAAAACCCTTTAGTTGAATGACGCTTTGTGAAAAAAAGTGATTATACAAAATAAGGCTGTAGCATGATGCATTTAGTAGTCACCATCGAAAAGTTCTGTGCAGTCAATAGAAAGAATAAATACAAAATGCTGAGTAGTTTAGGGAAGAAAGAGATCCCACTTCATTTAGTCAGGAAGATTTGCCCAGTTTACTCTACAATGTTATTAGCTCTTTGTCTTCTTTTGGGCCCAAAAGAGTCCTCTTGGGTGTGCAGTACACATAAGTTGCCATGTGCATTCTATCCTCTCCCTTAGGAATCTTTATCTTCCTCTGTTCTGACTTACCTTCTGGGACACTAGTCTTCAAACTGGAACACCCAAGGGGTACTTCAAGATTTTCCAAGGGATGTGAAGAAGATATATTTTTAGATAAGTAAATCCTCTGGTCTTCAACTCTCCCATTTACATTTTCCAAAATTGCTGCACCTGAGAATGAGCCTATTAGGGAGGTTCAGATCC
>NW_012150507.1:8056916-8058636 GCF_000956105.1 Propithecus coquereli | reverse complement strand
AAGAAGCTAAAATTATGTTAGAAGTCAGGTCTTGCTAGGAAAAGAGATTTGAAGACCACTGTTCCAGCAGATACCACAAAAACAGATTCAACCCTAAAAGCTGTTCTGTGAATCCATTAAGGAGGAATAAGCTAGGGACATATGATTCACTTATGCACAGAACCAGTCATCACATCTGGCACCACTACCACAGAGGGATTGGATGGGAAAACCTTCAAGGCAGAGATGAGTGCTGTTTAATATGACCAACATGTAAAATTCCCTGGAATTTCACCTAAGTTCCTCTTTCTGTTCCTCTGCTCTGCTGGCCGAGCACCTGTGCTAGGATCCCTTCTTCACTTTTCTAATAGATATTAAAAATCTCAGCGTATCAGCCAAAGCCCAAAGTCAAATAGAGAACAGGTAACCCCACATTCCATGGAGGTATCAGACCACTGAGGGATTTGCTAAGGTTCTTCTAGCCTTAGTCCATCACCCCTCTCCAAGAAATGCAAACAAGACTTTAAGAGTGGTAATGGTCTGAATCTTGGTGTCCCTCCATCATTTATATATAGAAACCTAATCCCCAGTGTGGTAGTATTAAGAGGTGGGGCCTTACTTTCAACCTAATAATGACATCCTAATCCCTGTACCCAGGTTCAGGCTTAGAGCTTTCTGTCTAATTTAATCTTCACAATGTAGCAAGAAGCATCTATTAGAAGTGCAAGTCTGGCCGTGTCAGTGCTGTCTAAACTCCAGTGGCTCACTGTTGCTTTTGGGATTCAGAGCAAAGTGGCCCAGTATGGCCTAAAGGTGCTCAGAAAGACTGGAGATTTATCCGACAGATCATTGTCCTTCATCTGTCCTCCAAGCACACCAGCGGCTTTTCTGTCACTCCCGGGTGTGTCATGTCTCTTCCTGCCAAACGCCATTCCCTCTCCCTAAAACAGTGTTAGCCACCCCACCCAGCCCTTCTACCACCATAATTCACCTTCAACCTTCAAGTATTTATTCCTGCTTTTCTCTTAGAGATCAGCTCAGCTATCAATTCCACAGGCAAGCCCTATTCACCACCTATATGTTGATTCTTCTTTATTTCCCAATTGTTTTATTTTTGTTTGTGTAATGAGTTTATTAATGTCTCTTTTCTCCACTGGATTCTCAGCTCCACAGTGACATTTCAGTCTTTTTACCTACCTTTCTTTCCCCAGGACTGGACAATGATCAAAAAATATTTGTTGAATGAAAGGTTAAAAAAAAAAAGAATGAATAACTAAATGACGACTATAACTCACATATGCAATGTGCATTTTTCTTTTTTCTGTTTCCTATTTTAAGCTCCACTTGGGATGCCCTTTGGAATAAGAGCCTCACCTGGATAATACAGGATAAGTGTTCCATTTCAATGTCAGCAGATTGGCAACCTTAATCCATCAGCAACTTTGATTTCCCCTTTGCCATGTAACCTAACATATTTGCCAGTTCCAGGGATTAGGATGTGGAGATTTGACAGAGGGGGAGTCATATTTTATAACTACAAGAATCTGGAATCTATAGCTCCTAGCGTAATGCTTAGTGTATGCCAGCATTCAATGAATGTAAAATAATTAGTTAATTAATTAATGCATGTCTCAGTGCCTACATCTGGGTGTTTTCCTCTAATCCCAGAAAACAATCTACTGTTAAGTAGCACACCTGTCTGATCCAATTTTATGGGGACTCAGGAGAAGGGAGAGAGATG
>NW_012150507.1:8055866-8056866 GCF_000956105.1 Propithecus coquereli | reverse complement strand
ACATTGCACATAAACATTAATTCTTTATGGATTGTAGATTTGAATACAAAAGGTAAATAATAAATCTCTTATGGGAAATTCAGCTGTATAGAAGAGCTGCTTCATGACCTTGAGATAGGCAAAGATTTCTTAAATTGGGTACAAAAAAGCACAGATGATAAAAGAAAGAAAAAGTTAAATTGGGCTATATTAAGAATTCTGTTTATAAAAGTATATCATTAATAGCATGAAAAGGCAACCCACAGAATGAAAGATAATATTTTGTTACATATATATTGAAAAAGTATAATATACAGGATTAATTAAGAAAACACAGATGCTACAAATCAATAAGACAATGATAACAATAGGAAAATTGGCAACATAAATGATTAGACACTTCACAAAAGATGAGATCTAAGTGGCCAATTGATATAGGAAATAATAATTAACTTTATTAGTCAGGTAGATGCAAATTAAAACCACAATGGGATATCATTATATATCCACTAGAAAGACTAATAAAAAGAAAAAGTAATACTAAGTGTATGCAAGGATATGGAGTAACTAGAAATATCATTCATTGCTGGTGAGTATATAAATGAGTGCAAGTACTTTGGAAGACTATTTGGCAAAATGTACTAAAGCTGTACCAAAATACATATTCTATGACCCAACAATTCCACTCCTAGATATATACCCAACAAAAAAGTATATATAAATGCACCAAAACACATGTACTGGAATGTTCATGATAGTACTAATCCTACACTTGGCCCCAAGCTGGCCCCAGCTGCCCATGAACAGTAGAATGGATGAGGAAATTGTGCTATGCAGCAATGAGAGTGAGCACTGTACAACTACATGCAACGACATGGAATGTATCTCAATCTCAGTGTTCATCTCAGTAATGTTAAGCAAAGGAGAACATAATGAATGATTCCACTTATATCAATTACAAAAACAGGCAAAAATGAGGGGGGCAGTGAGCAATGACTTGAAGGGAACAAGTAGAGAGCTC
>NW_012150507.1:8050094-8052281 GCF_000956105.1 Propithecus coquereli | reverse complement strand
GACAATTATGTGTCAGTTAATCAGAAAACTGTTCTATGTCCCACATAATGAAATAAGAACATTGCACATCACCACTGCGATTATGTTACTGGCAAAGTCAGTGGAAATTTCCCTTCACTCTATCTTGAGGTTGAGGCTTCACAAAAGAAACATTTTGTGGGTGTCATATGAGAACACGTTGTAAGCACAATTTATAAATTGGGTTCATTTGATTTTGATTTAGTTTTTTAAATCTAACTCCCTTGAATTTGTGAGTAATCTTGTACAATTATTAAAGGTGTGATTCATCCTAGAAATCAATTTCAAATACTTTATCTTTTCAAATATGGGCTGTTTGTCATGATGGGTGAACTGATTTTTCAAACAATGGTTTATGGAACTACAGAATTTCCTAAGGATTGTTTAGAAGCCTATTCATGGAAAACATTGTAAAATGTTTTATCAAATCCTGCCCCAGCATGGCATGAAGAACTTGGTTCTGGGACATCAAAAAATAATGTTTATTTCTTTTTTAAGTTTAAAGGTGCAGAGCACATTAAAAGGAAAGAATATATTCAGTGGAAGTGAACTCTCTTACTTCTGAGCTCTGTTTATTGCTGCAGGACAGTTCCCTAGGTGGCTTTGGACCAACCCTGTTTACCCCCCTTTCTTGTATGTGGTTCTCAAGAACAACCATAGACTATACCGGGAGTATAACATCCTGAGATAGAGAGGGACTGGCTGGAACCACCAGGGCACTGTTCCAGTCCCCTCCCGAAACAGGATGTCCTTCAACGCTTTAGCCCAGTGTGTCCCATCACCCCAGGGTACAAAACCCAGGATGGGCTGCTTTCTGGGTCTCTCAGCTAAGAAGCAAGTGAGGCACGTGCAGTCTAGACTTAATCCACCCCAGGCAGTTTTCCTGAGCCTTGAAGGACAAGCTCACATGAATCCTAGACAATGTCTCCTCTTGTTGCCTATCTGTAAGCAAACAAACATGCTTCAATGGGGGTTCTATGTGTGGGTGTTTTGTCTCACCAGTTTCAGACAAGTTGGCAACCAGTACCCAGTGAATTTGCTTCACAATCACCAACTCCAATTCCAATCTGCATTGGACTAGTTGCTTAAGATCATAGAACACAGGGCAAATGTGGATATTAGCAGTGATTTTCCATAATCCTAAATGCACCCAGACTATATTTATGAGGAAAGCAATATTGTACAAACTCAAGGTTTGAGAGCATGGGCTCTTGAACCAGCATGGGCAGGATCCTTGAGTTTGAATATTAGTTTGGCCAGTTACTAGTTGCATGACCTTGGGCAACGCTTCTTAACCTCTCTACCTCAGTTTTCTCAACTATAAAATGGGGGTGTGATAATATTTTTTAAAAATCTCATTGAGATGTAGCATTAAATAAATTAATAGAGAGAAAGATCAAAATGCAGGACATGGGTGAAGGGTAAGTGCTATATGAGAATTTACTATTATCTGGATCCTCCCATAATCATTTTATACTTGTTTTCTCTCCCGAACTGATCTCACTCAGTCCTATGCCTTTAAATGCCATCTAGGCTACATAATACTCCAAAATGCATAGCTCTGTCCCTGGTTGCTCCTCTCAAGTTCAGATGCATATAGCTAACGTTCTCCTGGCACGGCCCCTCAGATGGCTTAGAAGCATGTTGAACTTAATGTGTCCAAACAGAAATCTTGATATCTCCCCACAAATCTACTCTTCTCCAACTCCTCCATAATAAACAGCATTGTCATATACTTCATTCCTCACACCAAAAACCTAGGAATAATCTTTTGCTCCCACAACCAAATAATCCAATCAGCTCTCACTATGAAATACATCCTAAATATATCCAGTTTTTTTCCTGTGTCCATGGCTTCCACCTTAATCCAAGAGACCATGGCCTTTCACTTGGACTACCACAGCAGTAGCCTCTCTCACCCTCCATAATCCGTTTTCCATAGTCACGGTCATCAGTGGTCATCTATTTAGAACATAAATCAAAATAGATCACTCCTCTTTGAGAGTCCTCTAATGGCTCACTATCAACCCCAGAATATAATCAGACCTCCTCATGGTGGCCTAAAAGAGCCTGAGTGATTCAACTCCTGCCTACTTCTCCACCTTCCAATGCTACCACACTGGCCTCTGTCAGTGTTGCAACAAGCCACGCTCCCTACTTCCTCAAGGC
>NW_012150507.1:8029865-8032599 GCF_000956105.1 Propithecus coquereli | reverse complement strand
AGCTACTCAGGAGGCTGAGGCAGAAGGATTGCTTAAGCCCAGGAGTTTGAGGTTGCTGTGAGCTAGGCTGACGCCACAGCACTCACTCTAGCCCGGGCAACAAAGCAAGACTCTGTCTCAAAAAAAAAAAGAGGTAGAGAGTGAATGTAGGGAGGAAAACTAAAAGGCTATTCCAGCAGTCAAAGTGAGAGAAAGTGGCAGCTTGGTTTTCAGTGGTGTCAGGGAAGATAGAAAGAAGCCAAAGGATTGGAGACAATAAGCAGATGTTAAAAGATCTTGTGTCAAATTGTGTATTGAATGTGAAGAAGGGGGAGGTGTTAGGGCAGGCTCTGGGGTTTCTGGCTTATGTAACACTGGGTGGAAGGCAGCACCACTCACTAAGAGAGGAAACACTGGGACTGCACTGCCCAACATGGTAGATACCAGCCATAGGGCACTATTTTGATTTAAATTAATTAAAATTAAATTTAAAATTCAGTTCTTCAGTCATGCTAGTCTCATTCCAAATGCTAATTAGTCACATGTTCATGGCCACGAAAATGGCCAGTGCAGGTACAGAACATTTCATTACTGCAAACATTTCTATTGAACAATGCTACAATAGAAGAGAACCGTGTGATAATGATGGCCAAGAGCTGTCACTCTGATTACTTACTATTTCCATGTTCTTTGCCTATGATTATACCTAATGTCAAGAAACTCACACATTTACTCTTCAGCTAAGCATACCAGCTCACTTTTACATACCGCTTTTTATAACCCATTTGCTCAAAATGCAGTGTAGGGGCCTGGTCAACAATCTCACCCATATGGAATTTAGTCAGGACATAATTTGGAAAGAAGAGGAGTAGGAGATCGTCAGAGTGGGCTGCAGGTGCTTTAATTTGGGTTTTCCCAAAAGCACACCCTGAGAAAAGAATTTGGGCAAAAATCATTTATTTTGTAGGTACTCAAGGAAGCACAGAGAGGGAGCGAGAAAGTAAGAGAGGAAATGGTGGAAAGTTATAAAGATGCATTAATGACTGGCCTATTGCTGTGGGCAGCTGGAGTCCAAGCCTACAGGGAACTTCTTGGAGAATGTGATGAGCACAGCTCAAAATTCTCCTTCCTGGGGAAGAAGCTGGGATATTTAGCCACCAACTCCAATTCCTTATTGATTAAGAGTTTGTTTCTGGGGTGTTAAAGGCCCAACCCTACCGGCCTTCCTGACCTTTGGGCACAAGTAAGCACTCAAACAGAAAGACAAAGAAAGTCATGGGGAGATATAGGAACTCTCTGCAAGTGACTTCAGGGATGGATGAAGATATCTGAAATAGTCACCAACCAGCATCTGCTCTTCTGTTTCATTCTTTTCTAGAATGGGCAAGCATTTCTCTTAGATTTGCTTCAGTGGTCTGGCAACCATATTACCCCAATAATCTATAACTGAAGCAGAGATAAGTTTATGGCTTACTGCACTAAGAAGACCACTGCCTTGATGGTGTCTTAGTAGCATCTTGGAGGGGAGCAAAGAAAAGGTCTTTATGAGGTTTGAGGGTCTGGCTAAAGGTTAGTCTTTCATTGGTAGGGGTAGGAAAGAGGGAGCTTGACTGGAATTAGGCAAAGGTCATGAGAAAATTGTAAGGTAAGTGGAGCAAGGTGAGATTTTGAAAGGAGGCTTGAAGAGCAGTCAGTTGTTAGGGGAGCCTCCTAGAGAAATCTAGTATGCTGAGAAGACACAATGGGGCCCAGTGGTCTTTTCAGAAAAATGGATTTTCCAGACTTTCTCAAAATAAGTAATAAAGTTATTCTTAATTTCATCTTCCTAGACAAGAATTTCTTGGAATATCAAAGTCATATTAATAAAGTGGCAATGAACCATGTTGTGCAGCTGGTTTTGGTTCTCATGAGAGTGACACACGTGATTTTGAGACTCTCTGATTCCCAATCTCACCATTGACACCCTCTGCTTCAGAGACTTATTGATTCTTTTCTTCGAGTTAAGGCATTGACGTCTCCAGGATGCCTATCTTTAATTATTTCTCTTGAAAGGGGTAGAAAAATACCGTGTGAAGGGTATGAAAAATTAATCAGAAATTATGAAGTCAGGACCCGAAAGGGTCCTGAAGAAAAGAAGCGTGGAAGTAAGGTTTTCAGTGAAGAAGGGATGGGGAGCTGACTGCCTGAATGCAGCTCAGGCCATTGCCCCAAGAGGACGGGCCGCTGCTCGCAAGGATGCTGTGGGCTGAGATGCATGGCAACTGCCGGGGGCTGGAATACGGGTGTGGGGAGGTGTGCTGAAAGGAAGATTACCTTCTCCTCTTTTCTCTATAGGAAACACTCTGTGTCTCCTTTCAGGTTCTCAGGGGATTCTTCCCCAAAGTCATCTCTCCTCCCCTTACAAAAGTATTTCCTGGAGTTTCCCCACAGTGCCCACTGCAGGATCACGTGTGTACCATGAGCTCATGCATACCAGCTGTTTTCATCGTGGTGGACTTTTGGAGTTCAAACTACATAGAGATTAAATAAATTAAATATGTACATATAAGCCTATTTGTGTAACTCAGTCTACTTTGATTCTGTCTTTCCTAGATTGTCATTGCTGTTTTCCTATTTTATTCCCCTTCCAGTCAAAAGGCTTCTCTTAAATTCCTTATTGTCTTTTATATATAGTACTTTCTCTTTTGCATTAGATTCATTTTTTGCCTTCATTTTTCTTTCTTTTCTCCCTCCAGTGATATATATATATACACAC
>NW_012150507.1:7988108-8024640 GCF_000956105.1 Propithecus coquereli | reverse complement strand
TGAAGCCTCTTTTATAAGGGAATTAATTCCACTCATGAAGGCAGAGACTTCATGACTTAATCATTTACCAAAAGGCCCCATCTCTTATTATCCTCACCTTGGAGTTCAAGTTCCAACATATGAATTTTGGAGGGACACACACATTCAAATCACAGCATCCCAGGAGAAGGAGAAGAGGCAGAGAGGGAACTGCTAGAGAGGAAGGAAAACAGCTGGGGTAGCTTTGGGGCAAGGAAGCCAGGGAAGAGAGTTTTTCAAGTTCTTCACAGAATTAAACCAAAAGAAGAACCCCCAGGCAAAATCTGCCTACCTGGCACTGAGATATGGGAGATTGGTTAGAAGTTACTTACTTATTTTAACTGAAATTTCCTAAAGGATAAATTGAGGTCTATGTGTAATTTTCTTTGTTCACAGAATAAAATGGAGCACAAAGATGGAGCTCAATTTAATATTAAGATGCGTATTACATTCATGTAAATTGGGATCTAACAGAGTAATTTCAGAAAATAAGTTGTTTTTTTCTTTTCTAAAAAGAACTAACCCACAAATGGAAGTATCAGGTAATCCATCAAATCTCTGTACATAGTGTTGTCTGAATTTCTTTCCACAAAACACTTTGAATATAACAATTTAAACTTTACTGTCCTTTAGAAAATTTGGTTAAAAATGTAATGGAAGTAACGGTATGGTAGAGAAAATGATCATTTAAGATTCTTTCTCATGTTTATAATAATAAATAAATCAGATCAAGCTTGAGTCAGACAAAACAAATTACAAATAATCAACCAAATCCAATAAATACTAGGAGAGAATAATTCCTGGATACAATAAAACATGCAATCCTAGGCAGCCCACACACAGAAGGAAGCTTCTGAGAGATTTCAAAATCAATTAGAAAAAAAGCTTTCTGTATTTAGAGTGTGGGTAGATTATATATCATGAGACCTTTAACAGAGTGTTCCAGTCAGTTACTTCTCAAGATGTCTTTGTGCTACGCATACCTGAGTTAGGATTCTTCTTGTGGCCCTCACTGAAATATGTGTGGGTGTGTGTGTGTGTGTGTGTGTGTGTGTGTGTGAGAGAGAAACAACGTGGTAGACCAAAGTACTAATTAACAAGAACAAATACACGAGATATAAGTACATCTACATCCCATAGCATTTAAATATGAGAGATTAATTAGAGATAAATAACACAGTTCCTTCAACATTTTAATATCAAGGTTTAGACAGGTAACAAATTAATGTAGCACCTCAAATAAGGAAAAGCAAACAAAAAGCACATCAACATGGAAAATAACAATATGCAATTCCTTAGTTCATGGAAAAGCCCAAGGCAGCTGACAGAACACTAATACAGAGTCAAGAGTAAGGTGCTAAAGTTTAGAACAGCTTCTCACACTTTAATGTGCATGAGAATCACCTGGGGAATCTCTTTAAGAAGTGCAGATCTAATCCAGTGGGTCTAGGATGGGCCTTGAGATTGAGATGTCTAATAAGCCTAGGTGTTGCTGATACTGCTGATTTTTGGACCACATTTTGAATAGCAAGGTTGGAACAAGACCCAGAAGTGGAAGTTTTATACCAACCAGGGTAAAAGGCTGTGGTAGCTGTCTGAATTATAAAACTAGGCAGAAGTCTCAAGGCCAACACAGCAGGATGAGAATAAGAAAGAACACCCCATGCAGGTGGCCAGAGACAGGGTGTGCCTGAGCACGAGCAGCAGGGTTGTAATGGAGGGGGAAATCCTCTCACACAGGAAGCCAGAAGGAGCCTTCCTTCTCAATGTTATGAAATAATTTCTGCAGTATGGGTAACAATTTTTATTTGCAGGTCAGATAAAATTTGGCTATGAAACCATCTGCTCTAGGACTTTTATTTTGTTGGAAGATATTTTATTGCTACTTCAATTTTGTTGCTCATTATCAGTCTGTTTAGAAGTTCTACTTTTTCTTGATTGAGCCTTGGGAGGTTGTGTGTTTCCAGGAATTTGTCCATTTCCTTAAGGTTTTTGAGTTTATGTCCATAGAAATTTTCATGGTATTCACAGATGATATTTTGTATTCTTGTGGTGTCAGTTGTAATATCTCATTTTTCATTTCTGATTGAGCTTATTTGGGTCCTTTCTTTTCTATTTCTGGTTAATCTAGTGAGAGGTCTATTAATTTTGTTTATCTTTTCAAAGAACCAGATTTTCGTTTAATTAACCTTCTATGTTATTTTTTTGTTTTCCATTCCATTTAGTTCTGCTCTGACCTTAGTTATTTCATTCCTTCTGCTGGGTTTGTGTTTGGTTTTTTTCTTCCTTTTGTAGTTCCTTGAGGAAATTCAATCAATTGTTGATTTGTGATCTTTCTGTCTTTTCGCTGTAGGCATTTAAAGCTATGAATTTTCTCCTTCAGACTGCTTTTGCTGAATCTCACAAATTTTGATAATTTGTGTCCCCTTTGTCATTTAGTTCAAGGAATCTTTTGGTTTCCATCTTGATTTCCTTCTTAACTGAATAATTGTTCAGCAGTAGGTTATTTAATTTCCATGAATTTGTATAGAACTGAAATTTTCTGTAGAAGTTGATTTCTAATTTTATTCCACTGTGGTCTGGGAAAATACATGGTATAATTTCTGTTTTTTTGAATTTGTTGAGACTTTTTTTTTAAACTAAGATGTGATCAATCTTAGAGAATGTTCCATGTGCTGATGACAAGAATGTACATTCAGTAGTGTCGGAGTAGAATGTTCTGTAAATGTCCGTTAGGCCCATTTACCCTAGAGTCCCATTTAAGTCCAGTGTTTTTTTGTTTATTTTCTGTTTGGTGGAGCCATCCAGTGGGGTGTTGAACTCCCTGGCTATTACAATGCTATTGTTTATCACTTTGTTTAGATCTAGTAAAGTTATTTTATGAATCTGGGTGCACCTGTGTTTGGTACATAAATATTTAGTTTAGTTATGTCTTCTTGTTGAAATGGTCCCTTTACCATTATATAATGACCATCTTTGTCTGTCTTTATTATTGTTGATTTGAAGTCTAGTCGGCCATCTTGGCTCCTACACTTGCTAGTTCCTCTTGACTTCTTGAGTCATCCCAACCAAATATAAGCACCACATGAGAAAGTCATTTGTGGCATGATAGTAGTTAAAAACTGTTGGTTTTTCTTTTAATTTATGTTTTTTAATGGATAGATAATTGTACGTATTTGTAAGGTACCATGTGATGTTTTATAGTTACCTTCTATTTTTTTCTTCCTTCCAAGATCTCTTATTTTTAATGTTGCCTTCAGAACCTAAAAATCTTCAAGACAAAGTTCTCACCCCCAAATCCCATACTTCTGATGCCTCTACGCTGGCCTTACACATACACATACACACACACACACACACACACACACACACACACACACACACAGAAAAGAATTTTAAAATTGTGATAATGACCATTTAGAGCCATTAATGAGAAACTGGAGTGTAACAATGGAATCTCAGAAAACACGTCAGGGAATTATTTGCTTCACTATCTCACTCTAAAAGACAGCCTACTGCCTCAGCATTCTCGAACATGAAGATTTGAGAGAGCTAATAGACACTCTGCATCTTTTCTCACTGCACAGATCAACTTGGATAGTGCAACAGACAGATGACCTTTGTACAGTTGAGGAGGTCAGAGAAATTAGCAAAATGGGCAACAGCCTTGAGGAAGCAAAGCAGAGACAAAAATTTTGAGAACTAGGCAGGAATGTAGCACCCTTGGACAAAAGAGAATAAAAAGATTAGAAATGTGAGTGTGTGGCTTTATTAAATAATATGACAAATAAGAAAGGAGAAAACATAAAGCCTAGGATTCTAACGGTTTAGGATCTTATGGAATGCAGAGAAGCCTGATTGATGGGGGTGGAAAGGGGAAGAGTTTGAGAGACAAGAGAGAAATGGCTTTGTATTTATTACGGATTTTCTGTTAGCTGCTTATATCCTAATTTATTTACCCTCATCAGCCCTTTAAGTGGGGTCAGCACCAAGCTCTGGGACTGATAAATATGCTCTGGACACAAATATCAACTGTTTACTACTACTCTTTAAAAGATTTGATCATCTGAAAATTCCAAGCCATCTAGAATTTTCTGTAGTCAGCAAAGACCTTAAGAAAATGCCTTAATTTCTAGTTTACAGTCCTTGTTGGTCAAAACCCCAGACCTCAGTCTCTGGCCTACAATAATAAATTCTTCGAACATATCAAAATTTTATTTATCTTAAACTTTTTCATTTTAAGTTGATGTCAGTGAATTTGGATATAATTATTAAGGAACATAATTTAGCATAAATACCCCTGAACAATCGGTAAATGGTTCAACATGTCTCTGTTTACAGGGATGCTCCCAATCCAACTGCATTATTGACTCTAGGGACATAAACTGTTTCTTTTATTCTCTTGTATCTGCTCATGTCTTTGGGTCAGGCCAAGAAAACAGTGAGTACCTAATGAATATGCTCTGATTTAAAGAATAGATCCTACTTTTCTCATTAGGACATCAGAAGATATTTTAAAACGTTGCTTACTCTAGGTACAAAATGCACTTTTAAAAATCGTATTGCTCCTTGTTTAATCCAAGAAAGACTCACCAGAATCTGGCTAAAGTGTGTAAGTCACACATAGAGGCTTTGCCCTTAGCTGGCGGGTTGCCTCCTAATGGTCTCCAAAAAGCCATGTCCACATTACCCCCAAAATAAATCACTGAATCAAACATGTAGGCGTTGTTAATGTAGAATGAGCAAATGTCTGCTTGAGCAGAGGCTTGGTTTTCTCTCCTTTTCTGCTTCTGAATGTGATCTACGTACAGTTCTCAAAGTCTAAATGCCTCATAGGCCTCTTCTATCAGTGCAGTTTCTTTGTTTTCTCCTTATTTATCAAGCACATATTAACTGAAGTCTTTGGGCATGCCAGGCCCTGAGAAAAGGTATTCCGGCGGCTCTTACCATGGAGTCAGAGAAGAAAGAGAATGGCCCAGCCTATTTCAATGCAACATGATTAGAATTACGTTGGGAGAAAGCAGAAAGCACTGTGAATGTACCTGGGGGGCACCAGTTGGTGGGGAGGTAGTGAACTCCCTCTAGTGAGGCTGTTTCAAGTCCCTTTCACTGAGCACTTTGCACTGTACTACCTTTTTGAAATTGTTTTCATACTCCATCTGGTTTGGGAAGTACTAAAATCCATTTGAGAATTCGTAGCTGAAAAAACTGGCAACAGGGCTTTGGGCTGGACTGAGGTAGGAAAATCACAGCACATCTCTCTTCTTCTGTCAACAGGCCACACAAAGGAGCAATTACAAAGCAGTTCTATAAATCACGTGCTCTGATGTCTCTATTTGATAATCCATGTGGAATCCAATTCCAGTTAAGTTCTATCCCTTTGTTCTCTTACCCCCAAACATAAATCAAAGGATTAATGGCCTTAAAATTGATCTAAGTGACAAAAAGGGGACTTGAAAAAAAATATTTTTGTCTCTCCACAAATCCCTTCATTACTATCTTAAAGGGGTCCTTTCTTCCTCTTTCTTCCCCTGGACAGATAAAGGTCCCTGTGAGATTGAAATCTCCTTTGTCTAGTGAATTACAGAGGGATGAACCTTGAAATAAGGATGTGAGCTGTGGCATTAAAGAGAAAAGTTAACTTTTAAAAGGAATGTGTGGGATTAAAGAAAAGAAAGAAGAAAGAATTTGCAATGTTCCAGGCAGACATAAGATATTTCTCAGGACAATAGGCATGGAGTTAGTAACCAAAATTTGAATTTTAACTTTTAAGGGTGTTTGTTCACAAAGTCTCTCCTACTCAATCCCAAATATCTCTAATTAACTTAAAGTCGATACTTAAATTTAACTGAATATACCTTGGTCTCCACACCTCTAGACAAGCATTCCCAAGGAGCATCTACGACTGAAATGGGGTCAAGGAGAAAGAGAAGAGAGTTACGATGAGGCCAGAACACATTGCTACTGCTTTTTGAAAAAGTTATCACACTACTAAAATCAACCAGGCCTAAAAGAATGATTTTGATATGCTCATTGCCAGGGGAAGAGTTGGTCACTTTTTTGGCTAATAGGGAAAAATTTCTGATTCTAAAGGGCCAGATATAGAGTCTAACCAGGACTGACATCCAAATCATTCTCCAAACACACAAACCATAAAAAAAAAAAAAAATACAAGTTTACCAACTTCCATTGACTAGGAGATATGCATGCTTTCCCTTTGCTACAGTAAAAACATGAATTAAAAATGTAAAGAGGGGTCAGTTGACCTCTCTCTAGGTTGCTGCCAGGTTGTACCACAGGATTCACTAAACACATCTGTGCATTATCTGCTTAGGTATTTCAAGGTTAAAGAGTTCTTTTAATAATCATCTGTAACTTGCATGTTTTGCCTACATTCTAGAAGGTGCTTTTTATTCTAGTTAAGGACTGTTTTGTCCTTCAGGGTGGTCTCTGAGGGGAGATTGGTGTGGGTGTTTGTAGCACAGTGCAACTCTGCCATAATTTCAGGATAGTTTTCCTTCCTGATAAGTATCTACAGTGACATTTCACTATTTTGCACTTGACTCAAGGTTACAGCTATTCAATTAAACCTCCGAAAGTCCCAGTTTTCTTATCTAAATTTTGGAAACCTCAGAAAACTTTTATCTCTACCCACTTTAACACACCTAGGAAATATGCATGCAAAGAACTTACATGGAAGTCCATTGAAGATTAGAGCCTTTTTTCATCTGAGTATTTCTGCAATAAACTAGGAAAGCCACAAGCCTAGCCATCATTTGCCTTCCCTATTGATTTTGATGAAATCGGAGACAAAAAAATGAGCTCCATTTTACACTGGTACCAATCTTTAGTCTCACTTTAATGTCCACAGATGTTTTAGAAACGCATTTGCCAAGTTGTTAGGAAACTCCTATTCCCTGAGCGCCTGTTGACAGGTTAAAATTGAGCAGTATTCTTTGTCTCTTTTCAATTTAGGTAACAGGTAAAATAACTTTCTCTGTGCATGGCAAGAATAATTCATCTTCATCACTCCACAAGACACTCTAAACTTGAACAGCCTGCTGGCTGATTTTCCTGTGAGTATAAGGGAAACAAATAGGAGGGCAAAGCAGAAACGTTCTTAGGAGAGACTGCCACTGTTTCATCAAAAACATGCCCTGACATGGTGCTCAAGAAATGAAAAATATAAATGGTCTAAAAATAAACAAACACTATTTATCATGCTAAGACTTTGTGTATCATCCTGCTCAGAGCAAACAAAATGTAAAATCAATGCTGTTGTTGCAATGGGGGAAAAGCTTATGAAGACGCTGATGAAAAAAAAATTTCTTGGTATCTTTCTATTTACCCACCTTACGCCTCTGAAGTGTCACCTTGATGAAAGTTAAAGGGGAAAACAAGACACAAGAAATGACTAAAAAATTCCATATATTCTTTTTTTTCTCTTAAACTCCTAGGTAAGGAAATTCTATAATTTACTTTAAAACTTACTCTAGCCCTTAGCAAGATTTCCGATTAGGAAGCTCCTTCTCATCACCAAACTGTTTTCGTGCTGTTGCCAATTTAGTAGATCCCCTCTTAAGTTTTGGAGGGGGTGGAGAGAAGCTGCCCTTGACTCAGTGTACAGAGTCACGGGCCACAGAGACCTCCCTTCTTCCTAGCCAGGTGGCACATACAGCACAGTCCAGTAAATACCCCCTCAATTACCATGTCATTTGCGAATGAGCTGAAAGAGGTTGTTGTATCAAACTTTCACACTCTTTCTTCTCAGCCTAAAAATAAGCTTATCTTAGCTCTGTTTTAATAAAATAAAAGTTTCTACCTTGTCTCCAAACCCCACTCTTGCATTGTTTATATCTCTGCTGTCACCTTTCTTAAAAGGCTCTTCCACCTAGATATCTCAATTTTCTTGCTTCTCATTTATTTTTATTTTTAACAGCCTATTTTTCAAGCAGAAGGATCTTCCTTTTCAAATTAAACCTTATGCAGAACACTAACACACATACACACACACACACATACACACACACACACATACACATACACACATGAAAGCACAACTTCACTGCTTGAGAGAGGGGATGGAGAGCAAAGAACCCTCCTCTCAGTCTTCCACTTCCTCCTGCTCATCCAGTCAGCCCCCGAGGGCCCCCTGCACACCAACTGCTTAACTAACGGATCCCCGACTTCCCTTCTCTCTAGTCCAAGGAAATGGTCAAGGCATCTAGGAGCTCCTAAAGTCAATAGGCATTTTCTGGACTGTGTCTTGCTTAATTTTCCAAAGTATTATATGTGATATTATAGACAAATGCAGAACTATTTATAATTCCCATGTGTTTGGTTCTCTTTTGTTAGGGCCTTTGCACATCCTGCTTTCTCTGTTCTAATCTTCCATTGACTTTCCTCCTCCTCTAGATTAAAAGCCCAATTCATTTTTATTACCTTTAAGCCCCTGCTCAATCTGCAAGCCACCTCCCTCCCCTCTGCCTTTATTTTCTTCAGCTCTCTGAGTGTCTCCAGCTGTGCCAGCTGCCTTGCTGTTTCCTGTACTCTTCAGGACTCTCCTGCTCATCTCATTGGCATGGCTGCTCCATCAGATCCTTCAGGTTTTTACTTAAATGGCGCCTTCCCAGGTGTTTCCATCCCCATTTCCTGCTTCATTCATCTTCTCAGCACTTACCATCATCTAACACATACTGTATTTTACTTCCTTATTTTTTATTATCTATCTCTTTTCCTAGACTATGAGCTTCATGGAAGCAGGGATTTATCTGTTCTGTTCACTGACTGGCACATAGTTTGTGCTCAAAGATTTGTTTGAGAAAGTGAATTAATTGAATTTGTTAAATGAACGAATAAGTGAATGAATGCTTTCTTCTTGCATGTCTGCCTGAGAAATCCCCTATATTAACAACTCAGGTCCCATCAGATCAAAACAATCTCTTTCTTGAAGGTTCCTAGCCCCTGAGGCAGGCAGCAGGGAGGTCTCCTGTTCATTACATCTCCACCAAAGTTGGAAACTCTCAGGAGCACTTATTGCTGTGTGACCTTCATCACTTTGGTGAACTTGCTTTATACTAGGGACCACCCTCAGCATTCCTGGCTCAGGACCTGGCCTGATCAGCATGATAACATGGATTCATCTCTTAGAGGCAGTGTGCTCTTGAAATTAATGTATTAAAACATGAGCACCAACTCATCCGGGCTTACACAGGGCAGCCTCAGTTTCAGCCCTGAAAGTCTAAAGTCCAGAGAAAACCCTCAGTCCCAGGCAAACCAGAATGGTCAGTGACTTAACACCAACTTACCTACAGATAATGGAGACTAATTTTTACAGGGATAACAATAATCTAATTTTGTTAGGCAGCACCATCATTTCCTACAGGCACACCATAGAACAAGGCTCGATCATCATCAAAATGATGTCTTGTGAGCATTGTATGAGACTGAGGACAGTTGGGTCAGTCAAAGAAATGTTCAGTGGCACCAGGATAAGCCAGACTGATACATATCCACTGACATTAGAAAATGTCCTGACAAGACAACAGAGTTTATTCACCCTCACCTCCTGCACCTTTATCCTCATTAGACATATCATAATCAACGGGGCCAGGCTACTTGAGGCTAAAGATTCCTCTCTCCTGGATAATGTTGGAATGGGCACTGCCCAATTTTGCCCACGTGATAAACTTTCCTTTTGTATTCCTGTGTTTCACGTGGCACCCAAACTGCTTGATTCACACACATCTCTGTAAGATGACTTAGTGTAATTATACACTAAATCACTATGAGTTGATTTCTTAAACAGTAATTCTCAGAGAGCAAGTCCCAGGACTTGCTTCATATCACCATTATATCAATTATTAAATTAATTATAGTTATTTTCTTGGCCTCTTATCTCTAGACTGTGACTTTGCTGGGGACAGGGACTTTGGCTTCTCTCTGTGCACCCCTCGCCAGTTTTCAAACACAGAGCTGTGCTTGTCAGTATTTACTGAGTGAATCCATGCTTGGGATTGGATGAGGCATCCAATTTCTCTGGAAAAGGCCAGCAAACCTTTATTTACTAGACACCATTCTAAGATCCTTGTAAAAATACATTCTCCAGAACATGAGACCTGTAAGATGTTTCAAAAAGAAGTCTGTCATTTAATAAGTGTAGGGAAGGTTGCATAATACACCATCTTTCTTGGGATTTTCAAGACATTAGCATGTGAAAACCTTAGAAATTCTACAGGGAGGAACCTATTTAATTTTATTGAAGTCTATGCTTTCCAAACTTAGTTAACTTATTGTTAACTACCTTCCTGTTCTACTCAATATCTATGGAACATGCTTTGGTAAATAGGTCAATCATTTCTTGATTGCAATTTTGAAATTTAAAAATTTTAAACACTGGAAGTTTTTTTTTTTTTTGGTAAAAACAAAAGTACATATAACATGAGATTGACCCTCTGAACAAATTTTTAAGTGTACAGTATCACACTGGTTAACTACATGCACATTGTTGCACAGCAAACCTCTAGAATTTTTTCATTCTGCATGGCTGAAACTCTATACCCATTGACAGAAACTCCTCACTTCCCCTTCCCCAGCCCTGGCAACCACCATTCTACTTTCTGTTTCTATGAGTTTGACTACTTTAAATATCTCGTATCAGTGGAATCATGCACCATTTGTCCTTCTGTGACTGGCTCATTTCACTTAGTGCAATGTCCTCAAGGTTTATCTATATCATAGCATATGACAAGACTTTCCTCTTTTTAAGGCTAAATAATATTCCATTGTATGCATATACCATCTTTTCGTGGATTCCTTTGATATAACACTACTAGCACAGGCAATGTGAGCACAGAAGTTTTTACTCAACTCATTTGATGACTTAAATCAAGGCAATATCTGATATGAGCTGACTTAAGGTTCTTAACAGTTTTTATTGACCCCACTTTGTGTGAATATCTGTATGTTTTCATGCCAGAATATTTATGTATTTGATTTTGGGCTGCCCCAAAGACCAGATGGTCAAAATAATTGTAAATTACATACTATACTTGTCTGCAAAGATTTTGAATGAAGGTTGGAAGGACTTGAACTATATTGTTCAAAGCTCCCAAGATTGATCCTGGTTAGGAACAAAACTGCCAATTCTCCAAATCCCGTTAGAAATCCTTTTGCATTTTGTTTTATTAATTAGTTAATTAACTAGCAAATTCCCATATATATTACTCATACCTATATGGGATAACTTAAAGAAATGATACTAGAATTTGAGTTTATTTCTTAGGTCAAAAGATCCAACTGGGAATATTCTATCAAAAATGAAATGTTCCAGAAGTTCAACATTGTTCTTGCTTTCTCTTTTGGAAACACAAAGTTCATAGATTTATGAAGTTGTTTCCTGCATCCCCACGTAACATTTGTAAATAAAAACCAAATTAAGTTTCCAACTGTGTTATTTGCATCTCACATTTACTACAAATAAACACCTTATCTAGCTGCATTATTTTTCTAAGGGTTTGTTTTTCTATTTTGTATATACATATATTTCTATTGTGTGATTTTCAAAAGTATCGATCTAGAAGAATTGCCTAATCAACTCACTAGAAGTTTGCTTTCTCATTTAATATGCAGAATACCCTTTTATTTGGAACTAAAATATGAGACCTTCTCTGGTCTCTGTCTAAACTAGAAATGGTTTGAACGTAATAAATCCTCCAAACTTGGTTATATCCAACTGCAGTGTGAAAAAAGTCAAATTTAACAAGGATTTATCGAGCACTTCTATGAATTAAGTATGTGGAAAGTATATGAAAAGAATACAACATGCTCTCCTAACTAAAAATGATTAGGGTCAAGTTAATGGTTGGTAATTCAAATTGATGTGTGTTATATTTGATTGCATGCTGAAATGGAAGAAAAGTACTGAAAGAAACTTTTGGTCTTGTTTTTTCTTAAACTTGAGTTCCTGACATACTAACTTCATTTTTCAATAAAGCTATTCTGCCTCAAGGAAAGGGAAATCAATAGCACTGGATTCTCATTCTGATTCTAATGTTTATAATTCTGGACAGTGATTTCATTTTTATCTTATTAACTTTATATTGGTTTAAATCAAATTAGCAGAAAAAATAAGTTGGCAGTATTCACACGATATTAAACTGTAAAATTCTAGCTGACCGCTTACTGAGTATCTACCCAAAGGAAAGGAAGTCATTTAACTCCTTTTCTTTTTGCTTTTACATTTTAAGTTAAATTCTCTACCAGATGAATCCAGTGAAATAATAATTGTATTTATTTAAACAGAAGTAGGTCAAAGTCATCCTGAACACATAAACAAAGATGCTGCTCACATGGGCTGATGCACAACACCACAGCATTCATTTCTGAACCTGGATTTTAAAAATCAGAAAGAAATAAGCCTCCACATACTTTCTAGCGCTGTAAATTAGTGCTGGAGCGGCCAGTGCACTTGGGAAGCTGGTGGTTTCCCAAATCACTGCAGTACCAGACTCACATCCTTGCTGATATTCTTCCTTCTGCTATCCCATAGGAAAGCGCACTGCCAAAAAACAATCAATTCAGTAGCTTTGGAACATGCCCAGTACTTATAACTCTGATGATAAAATTCTGCCAGTAGCACCAAAACTTCAAAACAAATATAACATTTCATGTGATAAATCTCAGATACAGTGGACTCCTCTAGTTCTATCATTCCTAGATAATTGTACATTATGTTGGCTTCAAATGTAAGCATGACCTTATGATAGTGTCCTCAAACGTCTTCATCACTTTCAGAACTGAGAGGGGTGTCAGATCTCTAGGCCATTTTTTTAGTTCTTTTTTATTCTTTCTTTTTGTTTAACTTTTACATTTTACCCATAGCCTTTCTTTTCAGTCCCATACTAAGAGTCTTGACATTTCTCCCCTTGATCACTCTGTGGGTGGTTTCCTCTAAAAATGGCACAAAAGTTTGACTATCACGTTTGAAAAATGAGCAAGCTTAGATCATCCTGTGAGGTTCCATTTGGTTTCACATTTGGTTCCTGTTTTCAGCTGCTACTTCTCCCTGTCCCTCTCATTGGGGCTGCTGAAACTCTACATCTGCAACTCAGCTGTACCAACTCCCTACGTCAGTCAACATCAAACCACAGTGTCAAGTTGACCAAAAAAATTTTAGTCCACCAGCAAGTGAGGTCAAGAATTAGTCTCTCTCTGCTATACATTTCACACTTCGGTTGCCTGAAAGATCTCTAAGTATCTGCAGATCCACTCGTTTGCCATCTATCCCAAACCACTGTGACATTAATGTGGTCATCATTCTATGCATGGCACTCCAGTATCCTCCTAGCCCAGTGGCCTTGCCATAAACTCCAGATTACTTGACAGGGCTCTCACATCCAGCCTAGCTCTCGCCTGTCCTTTTCTCTGGAGGTCTGGACACTGTCCACTGTACCTCTAGCTGCTTCACAGACCCAAGCTATAAATAGATGGATTTCATGGGATCATGGCACAGTGATCTGTCTGACATCAATTCCAGCCAGTAGACTGAACATTCTTATATGTTAGATCAGGAAAGTTGCTGTAATCAAGCCCAATTTAAAGACAACCTTGAACACTGTACACTGGACCACTGGCCACCCATTGCAGTAATTGGCTTATAACCGACCCAGTTCTCCAATCTCACATTCCCTTGCTAAGCCCCTTCAGCAGTATCCAGCCTAATTCTGAGATTCTAGCGTACATTACCCCCAAGCCCTTCAGAAACACAGCAGTATGAGATGAAGCCTCTAGCCTCAAAATGGGACATAACACATCTTGTAAAACAAATAAAAAGTACTCACAATGTGAGATTCCCATTCCTGCCACTTTAGGCACTGCAGACAGAAAGGCTTTGGTTCCCATGGGAGGAATACTGTCACTAGGG
Source organism: Propithecus coquereli (assembly GCF_000956105.1). Taxonomy (NCBI): domain Eukaryota; kingdom Metazoa; phylum Chordata; class Mammalia; order Primates; family Indriidae; genus Propithecus; species Propithecus coquereli. Next base: position 8,010,698 of record NW_012150507.1, on the reverse strand, counting down.
GACACAAGTATGATTCCAGTGAATTGCAAGTTGAGAAAACTACATGTCTATTTTGGGCTTCTCCTGGTATTGCATATTTAGTGAAAATGAAAAAGTCAGGATCTTGCCTGATCCTGACTGACTGTGGGAAGTCGATGGGATGTAAGGTGACTATAACTTAACAGGGATATGAGAATGACATGGATGAAACCAGAGGCGACCTTTCAATACCTATAGTGTAAAAATAGACACAAAAAATTATAGCCAGTCACAGTAACCCCACACAGGTGCTACCACCAGGAGTTAGATCCTTCAGGAATGAAAGTTCCTAAGTAGCCAAAGAAATGTTAAATGAGTAGTAGAGAAGGAAATCACATCTGTGACCTAGCGTTATAAATATCTACTTACATTCTTTTCCTTGCTATGTCAGACTTACATTTATTTATTGTAACTAACTTTTCTTTCACAATTTAGTTGTGTTGGTGACAATTTTCAGTTTAGTCCATAGGTTACAGGATATGGACACATGATCATGAGAGAAGCAGAGGAAGGCTGGGCATCTCCCAGAGATCCTGAACTAGGAGCTCCCTATATCAATTGATGAGGCTCTGGGACTCCTCATTTGGGGGAGGAGGTGACTGTGCTTGGGTTGTCAAGGGTTATTTTTAGTATGATAGTTGTGAACCAATTTTGTACATAAAAGCAGGTACATGAAGGATTTCCAAAGGGATGCACTATATAAAAAGTCGTCATATTTTTTGGCTTCTACATATTCAAACCTACTTCATATGTTTGGGAAATTCTTCACTGTAAGTCTTTGGAAGATGCAGGACCTGCCTTTTACTATAGATGCTCAAAGAATTCACCTTGAACTTCGAATTGAGAGCCAGGGACACATAAAAGTGTCTCCCTTTTTGTGGGCACTAGGGCAGTGGCAAAAGGATTGAATACTGCCCAGGTCTGACAGCTGTTGCAGACACCAGCTGCAGCACTTAGCATTCAGTACAAGTTTCGTGAAGTACTTTTAATTATGTTTTGGGCTGCCTTGGAACCCAATTCTCCAGTTTTCTTTGTGATTATGTAAATTATCCTATTATCTTTTTGTAAGTTTACGTTCTGCTTAAATCAGACAGAGTCGGTTTCTGTTGAGACACCAAATGATCTATATTGTCATTCTCCTGAGTCCAAGCAGGACTGTTCACTATTTGAAGTCATAGCCTTTGAGTTATTTGTTCTATGCCTTACTTAGAGAATGAGTATCTATTTTCTGTTTCTTGTGGCTTTTAACATCACCAATAATCTAATTGTCATTCTCCTTCTCCAATTCCCAGCCCCAAATAATTCTTTCCCTGTGATTATATTTTGATTGGAAAAGATTCATAAGATAGAGTAACACTGCAATTATATGCCTTGCCAGAGTTCTGAGTTTGTTTTCTTTGTTTATGACAGATGTTAGGCATCTTTTATGTAAAGAACTATACTGTTTCAAACACATGTGGAATATTATCAGACGTATGCCAGCTGTTGACAATGTAATAGTGACATCTCTTAAAGAAATTAAGCAAGTAAAATACAATTTCAGAGTGAAGAACAGGTCTTAGGAATAATGCAATATCAAATTTAACTTTGCAGCTGGGCGTGGTGGCTCCTGCCTATAATCCTAGTACTCTGGGAGGCTAAGGCGGGAGGATCGCTTGAACTTAGGAGTTCAAGACCATCCTGGGTAAGAGTGAGACCCTATCTCTACTAAAAATAGAAAAACTTCTATTTTTAATTTTCTATTCTAAAAATAGAAAAATTAGCCAGGTGTTGTGGCACGCGACTGTAGTTCCAGGTACTCGGGAGACTGAGGCAGGAGGATCGCTTGAGCCCAGAGTGGGAGGTTACAGTTAGCTAAGATGGCGCCACTGAACTCTAGGGAGGCAGAGTAAAACTCTATTTCAAAAAAAAACAAAAAAAATATTTAACTTTGCATCAATAAGTGGGATGTGAATAACAATATTTATATAGAGATTTTAAAGCTTTTTGTATATATTATGACAAATATGGGTATAAGTTAATAGGCTACAAGTCAGCATGCAATGGGTATGAACACATACCACAAAAAAGTAAATTTTCTGGATAACTGAAGATGATCCCTTTAATTATCAACACACTTTCAATTCTTTGACGAAAAAACTTTCTCAAAAATATATTATACAACTTTTATGCCTTTCTAATAAGATGATGTGATACACAATGTGAACTTTTCTTTATGAAAATAATTCTTTTCCTGAACATCAATTATTAAACCATATTAGAGGGCTATTAAGCTATATGAAGCTGTTTGCTGCAAGCTGTTGAACTTCTGCTTTACTTTAACGCCTTAAATTTGCCATAAAACCCAAAACTCTCAATGCCCTATAAGCCCCTCATGATGGAGCCCCTGCCTACATCTCCAGTCTCCCCCCAGAGCCCTCTTTCTCTTGTGCTCCATACAGTTTCTCTAAGCCTTTTCATAGCCCAGCAACCTCCCATGCTGCTCCTTTACTGAAATCCTCTTTCTCATTGGTCTTACCTGGCAACTTCTGCTCATCCTTCAGGTCTCACCTGAAACGTTACCATTCCTTACCCCAGAGCCTCGCATGCTACATGTAGTAGACTGTCAGTAAGTGTTCATTGAATAAATTAATCAATAAATATCAAAAAAAGAGTAGATTTCACATACGTTCTGGAATAAGAGTACAATAAGGCTCTTTTCGGTAACAGTATTTAAATCTAAATATTCTAAAAACCAAAATGAATACCTATGGAATAGATTTAATGGGAAAAGCATAAAGTAAACAGGAAAATGGCTAAGAATCAACCAAACAGCAGGTATACAGACATCCAGTCCCCTTTCCTCCTGCTCTCAACGCAGCACACTGACAACCTGCTCTGCAGAACCAGGCGGAGGAGGGGACACAAAGAGGCAGGTCTGCTTCTTAATCAGGTGCTTAGTGGAGTCTGGGGATGATCTGTGGATGTCAGAGATCCACATTGTCCCCATCTCTCATTTCTGTGGAATTTTTTCATGATTTTTACTTTAACACAAACAGAAAATGTGTAGTACTAAAAGATTTTAATGTTGGGGTATAATATAGTGATGCTATGGCAAAGTTTGGGGGTTTTATAGTATAATATGTTAAGAGTTGAGAAAACTAGGTGTGGAGATTGTGAGACTAAGTTCTAGTCTCATTTCTTCTGACTTGCTGGGTGAATTCTATGATCAGTGTCCATTTCCTGAAAAATCATTTCTTAATGCACCTATACATGTGAGGCACAGGGCTAGGAATTGTGCATTTGTTTGTGCGTAGGGACTGAAGTCAGATACTGTGGGAGAAATCATGTATGTGTATATATATCAATGTGAAACCGTCTTTTCCCTTAAGTAGACATTGTGGAAAACTCGAAGCTATCATAGAAAAAGCAGGCACATAAACAAAAGCTAAACTGTGTGGTTCAGACTCCTAGTGTAGTAGAAGTTCAAAGAAGGGAGAAATGAATGTGGGCTGGGGTTTCTTAGGGAACTCTTATGTGGGAGAGGGAGCCCAAGAGTATGTTTAATGTTGTTGCAAAGGATTGAAGATACTCATGTAACCCTTCGCTAAAACATAAACCCTCTCTTCCCAGGAGCATAAATTGCTTTTCCAATTATGCAGCTTCCGGAAACATACAAGTATTCCTGAAAGAGAAAGGCACTTGTCTAGCCAGCCAATTTAGCGAGATCAAGCGTAGGGGTGAATGAGTTACAGATGTCAGAGCAGTGCCTCTTCCCGAGCATCCTTCCTGGAGAGAAAGGGAATGGAACTGGCACTCAGAGAGGGACTGAGTCTTGGCGGGCCGCAAAAGGGGAAACAGTGGACACGGGGAAGTTAGTGCCATACGTGTGCACTGACTGACAGTCTGGAATATAGCCTTGTGTCGGGAGATAGTGAGGAGAGGGGTGGAAAAGCACATGACAACATAAATTTGATCTAATTAAATCAGAAGAAAACCCAAAGCTCCTTGGGAAATGACTGACTCCAGGGCTGGGACAGGGAAAGTACAAAATGAGCCTGGCACACCTTGGTGGAAAGTGAGGAGCCACTCACGATAAAATTAGAAAATCATTAGTGAATAGTAAAATTAGTAGGCGAAAGTTTGGTTTAAAAAGGGTATTTAGGTCCAGGTGCAGTGGCTCAAACCTGTAATCATAGCACTCTGGAAGGCTGAGGTGGGAGGATCGCTTCAGGTCAGGAGTTCAAGACCAGCCTGAGCAAGAGTGACACCTCATCTCTACTAAAAATAGAAAAAATTAGGCAGGCATTGTGCCACATGCCTGTAGTCCCTGCTACTTTGGAGGCTGAGGCAGGAGGATCCCTTGAGCCCAGGAGTTTGAGGTTGCAGTGAGCTATGATGATGCCACAGCACTCTAGCCCAGGCTTCATAGCGAGACTCTGTCTCAGAAAAAAAAAAAGGTATTTATAGAGACTCAAAATATCTTCCACAATTTACTACTAATTATGAAAAGAAACAATAATTTGACAATGGAAGAATCTGGATAACATCTCACCTTAATTTAGAAATCAAAGCTAACGTCACCACTATTGGGATACATGAATATCATGTGACTCATGATAGAATATGCTGAAAAAAACACACCCCTTCCTTGATATTCTTGCCCAAAATGCACTGTCTGAATCTATTCATTGAGCAAAGATCAGAGAGAACTGTTCCAAGTAAAAGAAGACTAAAGAGGCAGGAAAACTAACATGATGCTGGATTGGATCCTGGACCAGGAAAAAAATAGTTATAAAGGATATTATTGGGCCAATTGATAACATCTGAATACAGAATATGGTTAAAAGCATTATATCGATGTTAAATTTCTTGATGTCATGGTTATATAAGAGAACATCCTCGTTCTTAAGAATTACACGCTTCAGCATTTAGGAGTATGAGGTAATGATGCCTCCCACTTATACTTATAAATAATATATTAATAGTATAAATTTTATACATACATGTATGTATGTGCATGGAGAGAGACAAAGAGAATGACACAAAATGTAAATTATATCAAAATATAAAGTCACACACATACACACACTAAAGAAAAACCAAAGTAATGTTTAATTATAAGCCTTGGAATATGATAGGTCATTTCTGTGGATATAAGAACAAAAGGCAATATCTGAATTCTAAGTTTCCTCTTTACGTGGTAGAAAACTGTTATGTTGTTGGACTTACCTGAAGAAAATGCCAGAAATTCAGGAAAAGGAATTCAAACTTAAAACAGCATGGTTTTGTCGCAAGTATTTACTTACTTCTGAAAACTTTACGGTTGGAACATGAGGAAGACATTCTTTCCACTTAACCAGTTCAGAGGAGGTAGAACAAACCCTCACCCAAGTGAATAGATCTAATGTTTTCCTATGCCAATTCCTCATTGTGTTGCACGCTTTATCATAGGTTACTTTTTGTTGCTTCTAACTAAGGATAAAAACAAGTAATTTTTTTTTTTTTTATCACAGAGGGTTTCAGCCTATAACACCTACGATCTTCAGATTCAGTTCCACCACTAAGCCCATGAGAACAACATCTGGAAATTCTGAGAATTTATGGGATTTAGAATTATTCTTCCATCCCAGGTCAAGATTCCACATATCCCGAGTGAGCCTCCTCAGCTGCCCACAGGCTATCTCATTTGTGACTTTCTCCTTTGCTCTTCATCATAACTCCTTAAACTTAGCTTTGGGGATGCGTTTCTGCCCTATTTCCTGGCTGTCATCTAATTTCACCTGGGACGAGAATCCACCCCATCCATCTAGGACCATGATAATCTCTTTGTTCTGTCAAGTCCCTTCTTATTATCCAACTAACTGGATTCTTTGCCTTAGTCCCTATCCTTGCCTGGGCAAATTCTTCAGCCTAGAAAGTCTTTGCTGGAATGATGATTCTGTGGCCCACTGACTCTTAGGAACTTTTGATCTACAGATATTTGTGAACTCAGGTTAGGGTATGCTACTTCTCTATGAGACAAAACTATATCTCCTAGAATAAACTGGAAACCTCTAGAATGATCTGGAACCTTCAGATGAAAGTTTTCTTCATGTAGCTATTGTATTATCAAATCTAGAACATAAATTACAGAATATACCTAAGTTGGTTTCTTTTGATTGGAGGCCACTGTAATAGGAACTCCTCCCAGGTGCTTTCACCTTCTATTGAATTTCCAGAAATGCACTGATAGCAGTTCACTCCTTAACAGTTATTAAGCAATATCCAGTTCTCCATTTATTCCTATACATATGGAAGACTATATTTTCCAAACTTTTTGCAATTTGATGAAGCTATTTGACAAGTTCTGGTCATTGAAATATAGATGAAATGACAAATGCCATTTCCAGACTATGTTGAATTTTGAACCACAAGATCAAAGTACCCTGGATCACTGAGCCACCCCATGAAAGGCAACTACCCTGGAAAGTTACCCAGACTTTCAATAGATTTAGGAGTGATATTTAAACTTTTGTTGTGTCAAGCCACTAAGATTTCATGATTGATGATTCCTGCAACACAATCTAGCCTATTATGATTAAGGTAAGCATCAACCATACGCCAGCCTCTACTTAGGTACTAGGAATAAAAATCAAATAAAATAGAGTTTCTGCTCTCTAAGAGATTATGTCCTAGGGGAGGATTTGGATAAGCAAATCAGCAATGGCAGTACAATATAGCATTTATGACACTAAATGAGTGCGTAGGAAACACAGCATATAGAAAACAAAATAAGGCATAAGGGTTATAGAAAGCTTCCTGAATGAGCTACAATGACATATATTTTAAATGATAAATAGAGTAAGAAGAGAAAATGGAGCATGGATCAAAAGAGGGCACTGAGATGGGAAAATAGCATGAGAAAGGCATGACACCATGAAACAGGATGACATGTTCTCACCACTCCATCAGACAGTGAAATAAACAAGTCCCAACTTCAGTAGCCTCACGTCTAGTGGGTGCAGTTGAATGATACAGGTTTGTGTATCCTAAGACTAAGAAGAGACCTATGGGTAGGGAAATTTCAGAGTTTCCTGATGAAACAATTCCTGGAGGTGATTTCCAGAGCATGTGGCAAAGACCAAGGCATCTACTAGATAAACTAAATCCATACCTCATCATGTTTTCTTTGTACTTGTATGTTTTTATACTTTATATTTCTATCCTTGATCCAATCCTAATTTATTTTTATGTATGGTTTGAGGTATGGATCTAGTTTTATTTTTTTCTAAATGAATAAATAGTTTGTCCCTCCTGCATTTATTCAACTCATCTTTGCCTCAGTGTTTCAAGGTACCACCTTTTTACATGCTTAAGTTTTTTTTTTAATTTCAGAGTATTATGGGAGTATAAACATTTTGTTTACAATGAATTGCTTTTGTGCCATTTGAGTCAAAATTGTTAAGTGTGCCCAACACCAAGATACTGTGCATTATACTTGTTAAGTTTTGTACTTGGGCTTATTTATGGACTTTCTTTTATATTCCATTGGTCTGATAATCTATTCAAGCACCAATACCAAAATTTTTAATTGCAGAGACTATATAGTATATATATCTTAATACTTAATTGGGCTAATTGCTCCTCATAACTTTTCTGTGTATTTTTAGCTATTATTTTCTAGCTCCATAAAAACAAAGCAAAACAAAACAAACAAAAAAACACTTGTTTGTAGTTTTATTGGGGTTGTGTTAAATTTATAAATTAACTTAGTGAGAATTGACAGTTTTATAATGTTAAGTCATTATACCTGAAATGAGGGGTCTTTCTATTTGTTGAACTCACTTTCATATCTTTCAGAGACAGAGTAGACATAGGACTGGGAGTCAGGAAATATAATATCAACTCGGCTCCTACTATGCTTCTTGGGCAAGCTGTGTATCATCTCTGAGCTTCAGCATTCTGATGTGAAAGGAGGTTTAAGCAAGATAACCTCTCAGTCACATATCAAATATCTTTTGAAAATGTGCTATGTGTTAGAACTGAGATGATTCTGCAAGTAAAACACTTGCTCTCATGGAGATAATAGTCTAATGCCAAAAACATATTTAAAACAAATTATTAGAGGTGTATAAAGTTCTGAAAGGGAAGAAATACATACAACATAAAACAAAAAGTCTTAAAACATGAATCAAAGAGATCTGAGTATTAGGAGATCAGGGAACGCTTCTCTAAGGGAACCACAATAAATCTGAGATCTAAATATAGGGTAGAGGTTAGCTGATGAAGAGAGTAGGATGAGGCAAGAGCATTCTAGGAAAAGAAATTGAATGTGGAAGATCTGAGGGAGAATATTCCTTGGCATCTATAAGGAATCAGATGAAATCCAGAAGGTAAGGACCAGTGAGAAAGCTCTTAGGCTAGTAGCACAAGATTGGATGGAGAGGTGGAAGGCCAAGCACAATGGTGAATGCTATCTCTGGAAGATTAAAATCTCTTCCAAATCTATGATTCTGTTTAAAAGGTATTTAGATATGGATGTTTGACTTTAAAAAGAAATCCAGATTTCATAGTCCATTATAATATGGCTCAGTATTTGAGTGTCCAGCTCATGGTAGTGACTCAGAAATACTTGTTGAATGTCAAATAGATTCATTATTTTGCAGTATGCTAGCCTAAGAATTATATCTGATAAATCTTGCTACATCACAGAGGGCCTGGAAGTCATCATAAAATTACCATCCTTTACATCAGGGGCTGACACGAGCAAATCTTAATGCTGGCAGAGAAATCCATCAACAGTGACAGAAAGGGAAGTGGCCCTCAAAATAGAATGCCCCATGCCTGCAAAATCATTTAAAGCTATAGCTAAGCAAGCTCCAAAGTAAACATAGAATAATGGTCCTTTAGTTGGGAGACTGACAATGCCAATCTAATATCCCCTGTCTGCCAATTAGAGACGTAGATTACTTCATGGAAAGTTATATTATGGTTTCCAAAACTTCTCTGGAACAATAAATTCCACTCTCTTTGAGGTTTATGTCATCTTGATTATAAGAGAAAAGCACACGTCCACATGAAGGGTCAACAGGAAATTCATGCTCCTGTAAAACAGGGATGAAGTAGGTCAATAGCATTAAATCAGCCAAGGCTAAGACAATTGGGCTTTATGGCCTTTTAGTAAGAGCCTGTGTCTGGATTCTTATCTTCTGCAGAGGCCAATAAGACTGTTAACCTAATCTGCTGTTGTGTTCCAGTAGGGTAAAATCTTAGCACAAAACCCAATCACAGTGTCTGCTCACTCACAGAAAGGCAGTGGCTGTGTGCAGAGCCAGAAGGAGGGTTTTCATGTGAACAAGAGCAGGGACCTGACACTTCCGCAAACCAGGCTGGCTGGATGAGCTTTGTATCGTAACTAACACGGTAGAGTGTTGAGGGGACCTAAGAAACCTCATAAAATGGTATAGGATAGTCCCCCACCCCAGGGGTCATGGTGGGGATTTATACTTGGGTAATGAGAGAAAGAAATGTATCTCCTCTTGGGACATGTCCCCCACGCTAGATATGAAATAAGAACAGAATCGCTGTGGGTCAGACTTGCGCCAGATAACCCCTGCAAGCCCTGGGTTGCCTTAATTCTGCCAGTAGATTTGAAGGCAGTTTTACCAAATACTATCTCTGAATCAAAGTCCAAAGTTTTTAGTTTGACATATAAATCCCTTCACAATCTGGCTCAAACTTCCCTTTTCAGTGCTTATTTCCCCCCATCTTTTAGCTCAACTAAGTACACTTCCCCAGTCCTATTCCTCAGGTCCTCTATCCACGTGGTGTGGGACGCCCTTCCCCCACCTGGCCATGGCCAAACCAATTTCCAAAATCCAGAACAAAAGCAACTCTTTCGCAAAACTTTTCCCAGTGCCCATGCCCTCACTTCCTCAGCTTCTGCAATCCCTTCACTCTCTTCATTCTGCCCTAATTTTGTTATTAATATTTTAATTTATTTTATGTGCAGATACTGGGCTGTCATTACTTCATTTAATCATCACAAAATTACCTTTACTATATGAAAGAGAAAAATGAAGCAAAGAGAAGTTAAAAGTTTCGTCCAAGGTATATTTCTCACATTGGTAGCATAGGACATAGCAGATAAGTACAGTTTGAAAAATGTATAACTTTTAAATGAAATATTTTTAATAAATGAAAGACTGATAACACAATGAAGCCAGAGTTGTTTGGGTATTTTAACCTACTCCAGAAGCGAGCAGCATGATAAATATGCCTCTGTAGAGTGTAGCTCACACATCCATTTATTTCCCAAGTATAACATAAGTTGTACATTTATAGGATTTCTGATTTTATAAACAAAGCAAGAATCTTGTAAAAGAAGGAGACATGAAGGGTATGTCTAAGTGGTTTTATTATTTAGAAAAACAAGTGATACAGCCATGATGAATTTGATCTCCATGAAACCAAGGCTAACATTTCTCAACATTTTCTTCTCCTCATCTTTGAACCCCCAAGAAGGCAGTCTTTCCAGAACATGGACAAAGGTCATTTCTCTGATGTCAACATCCATTTTCTATAAACACAAAGAACTAATTACTGGGCTGAAGAAAAATCATCCAGAGAAAACTGGCAACAGGCATGATATGCTGTGGGAGGAACTGCAACGTCAGCTCCACAGACTTCCCTGACAGAACTCAGCACTAATTAGCACAAGAAAGAGTAGAGGCTGATAGGGCCCAGCAAATTTTTGGCCCAGAAAGCCGGGGGAATTTCTAAAAATATACAAGAAATATTCACTATGAAGTCCGCGGTTCCTACTGCCCCTCCCTCTCTGGCCTTGGGTACTTCTCCCAGAGCCAGCCTGGCATCCAAGATTGGATTTCCCTGAAAACAGAAGTCACTCAGAAAGTCCCACCACTGAGATGGGGGTGCTAAGCTGCGAGCAGTTACCTAGAACAACAGGGGTAAATGAAGAAGACAACAGAAGAGGAAAGATAGAGTCCTAAACTGAAGCTTGAATCGCTAAATGTGGAGGATATCTACATCCTGGTGGAGGCGACTGGAGTCTTCATGACTACTCAGCTGCTCCAGATGTGTAGACCCATCTGGCCCTCTTCCCAAACCACGGCAGTAACAAGTGACGCAGATAATTCTTTCTGTCTCATCCTGGTTCTGTCACACAAACATGGCTGCATCCATCTGGCAAAGGGAAACCTTCCTTCGCGCTGAGTATATTGGACACTTTGGGAACTCTCTGGTATATCTTAAACACCAAAAACTGTTTTCTTTTCCTAAGAAGAAACTACACATAAGAGGGTTTTGTGAGGCTTGATCTTCATATTGCTACCCTGGGTGGGGTACTCCCTGAGGGAGGGCGGCACAGCTGACATTTGGTGTCCAGCACGGCCATACTGGAAAGATGTCCTTATTCATACATTTTCCTTCCTTAGAAAAGTCCTCAAATGGGGTTGTGGGGAAAAGGAAGTGCTGTCAGGGCTCCTCATGAAGTTCCACCTATTTCCTGCTGCTCATTATTTGCATATAGTACTAGTTTACCTGGGGCCCGTATGTTTCTCTTATAATCAATACCTTTTTCTGTTCTAAGAGAAACAAGAACAATTCTATCCTCTCTGATTTTTATGAGATCTCTATGGCCCGCTCCACAGCAGCTCTCTTTGCTAAAAATGGTCTAACTGATCCCATCCAGGATTTCTGAGCAATTTCCCATGAGCCTCTGAAATGCCACTAAAATAGGGGTGAAAACTCAACAATTATGACTAACCCTCTCCCCCAAGGCTATGACTTTTAGGTACATAGCTGATTGTGTGAAGCATGTCGCTTCAAAGAGAACATTTAGGAATTTTTAGCCAAGCTCATTTGTTCCATCTATGTCTTGCAAAATAAAAGCTTGGAAGATAACCATAAGTAAGCTAAAATTAGAATGTGTTGGACTCCCCTACAAAATTGTCTTCTGTTGAGCTGCTATGCAGGTAAAAATTGCTTACATGTTTTACTCTGCATCTTGGAGACACAGAAAGCAAAGTGGAGTATACCTGACTGTGAATATTTTGAATTCAGATGGCATAATTTCTTTATGTCTCCAATGCCAAGTACATGGACTGACACATAAAAGACAGTCAATGTTGGTTAGAGTCTGAGTCTGTTCAGAAGAAAGATAACATAAGTTGTGTAAATTCCAAAAGCAAAAACTGTGTTTGATTAGTAGTATGTTCCATTAAAATTTATTTTGAGGTGTATGTCATAGATGTAGTAAATTTTTATTCAGGAAAAAAAAAAAGAGGAAGTAAGAAATACCGTGTTTTAGAAAGACTGTAAGCTGAAAACTGAATTAGTTTCAGAATACAAGTGCTGTTTTAAATGGTATTATATATAAGAACAGTTTTGAAAGAGCTATAACAGGCCTAGATAATGAAGCAGTATAGTTTATTAACCCAGCCTATCCATCAGAAGGGTTTAATTACAGAAGAGCCTGGGAATTACAATGAGTGGCTTACCGAATGTCTGAGCAGTGATCATGAAAATGAAAGAACTCATGAAGTTGGTAAAGGACCAAAAAATTTACACTTGAGAGTTGAACAACCAACATGTATAATGAAAAATCTGAGAAATCTGGACATTTGAAGACTGTGATATCAAGAGGGGTTTCCAAGAAAGAGCATTTTTAAAGCAAATATCACGTTAAGCTGAAGACCAAGCATTCTCATGACCAATTGCAATAGCATAAGAAGGACTGATATGTCATGTGTGAGTGTAAATATAGAGTTGTAATATTTAAAAATGTTTTGAATTACAGAACTAAACCTGTTGCCCATTTGTCCTAAGCCTTATTCTCTTAGATTCAGCATTACCCAAGTAAACTCTCACTTTTCTCTCTTACATTTGATTTGACTTTGATAAAGTTTTTAAGTATGCCAAATAATAGATTAGAAATACATCTTTAAATCCTAGTAGACACAATTTATGTTTAGAGACATTTTCTTAGACTTGTAAGCATGATCTGAAATTCCCCCAACCAGCCAGTTTCTAAAACCATTTAATCAAAAAGTACAAGATCACACACTCAGGAACAATTTTCACCAATTTTTCATCTAAGTCCATTTCAAAGGCATTTTAAAACTGCCCCAAAAATGCTAGGCTAACCCATAAAACTCTGCACAAACACAAGCCAAACCATAGTCATAAATAACAGACTGCCATCAGATAAACTGAAGTATACTATATAGTGAAATGACAAGACTCACTGATAAGAGACTCAAATTTGCTCTTATCTCAGTTCCCAAGAAATCTTTTGACAGGATGAATTGAAAGTTCTTATTTCTGACTCCAAGAAGAATAGGACCACAAGAAATTATGTCAGGAATAGAGCACGAAGATTCTTTGAAAGCTCATGAGTAATCTGTAAGTTTATCCTTTCCTCATTTCATTCAAAGAGAACCACATCTCATTTTACAAGACTGCTAGAAACATTTACAGGAAACACTTTTGGCTTTTTTTTAAAAGAAAAGTAACCATGAGAACAAATGTGGCTTGTTGCAATTTTATGCAAATGATATTTGATACATACTCAAAGCCACTATCGAGACATTTATCAGCAAAAAATATGTCTCTCATTTCAACCCAAATTCCATTTATCTTCTAAATCTCCTAGGAGTTCTGTGGAAATGATTCTCATTAACAAAATTTGACAGGAAAAGGGAGATTACATATGGCAAATGAGCTGCAGTGAGTTCTCAAGGTTACTGAGTAAATCACTGGTGAAAATAGATCTAAGACTCTTGATTCTCAAATCGAATTCTTTGACCATTAGAACTTGAATTAACAGACCCCAAAATGAATTCAAATCCTAATTATTAAAAAGTTGAAAGCCTTATAGAGAAATGAATATGGTTTCCAAACAATTAACTTCATAGGTTTTGATGATTCTGAAACTGTAAGTTCTTTAAAGCTAAATATAAAGTCATTATTAATTTAGAGAACAAAGTACTTTATAAAGGTCACTGTCCTCCCACTGTCTCCAAAAGGAATCTGCACAGCTAAGAACTGCTGTGTTTCTTAGCTGTGTACTCAGGTATGAGTATATTTTTAACATTCTAATAAATAAATAATAGATCAGGGAGTTAGACTCAGCAGTATCACTGAGAGTTCAATAGGCATTCTGTTTTCCTTCCAACACCTGCCACCATGTATCCCCCAAACACCAATGGAAATGATGGGTAAATTCACATTTGGACTTTGAAGATCGTCCTTGAAGCCAAGGATAAATTTCAAATTTCATCAGCTACTGAAAAGCAAATAGATACACTGCCATTAGATTGGGCTCTGCTGGCTAGCTACTTAAATGTTAGCACAGGATGTTCTCCCTTTTGTTAGACAACAATCCCAATGCTTGTTCGTTATCATAAAAATAGATAATTAGTTTTGTGTCATCCAAATAAAGTGCTATTCAACCCACGGGCTTAAATACTATGGAATAAGCACTTCATGAGGAAGTTGGATAGATCAGTTCAGAATGGGACTGAACGACTGTTAGCTGGTGAAAGTATCCCTCAAACCATGTTCATTGGAAATACAAATGAGAATTTGTGGATACAACACATACCCTGCCTTTGTATAGTTCTGGAATCTTGAATGAGTTTCCCTGAATGTCACATGTGATGGGTGTGCCTCGGGAAAGATCATTGGCAGGCAGGCTAAGCTGAAAGCAGACATCCAGAACAATGAGGGTAAATAAAACACACAAAGACAGAATCATATTTGATTGAACTCTTCCAAGCATTTGTCAGTCACCAAAGTCACTCTTTGTTGCAGCCCAAATCCCTCATCTTTACCATTTCTTCTCCTGATACTACGTTTGCTTGGTTTTTTTAAATATATTTTTTCTGAGCTATTGCAAAACTCCTTGTTTCTTCCTTTCATTCTACCATCCTACATATTGTCTGTGGCCAGATCACTCTTCCTACAACCTGTTCCTTCATATCATTCCCCTGTTCAAAATGGTCACTGTGCCTGTTTTCCATAAAAATTTTATCCACTAATTATTCTGTCTGAAGAAAGTAAAGCCAAGGGAAGTTTATTATTATTGTTGTGGCTATTGTTTAAGCTGCAAGTTTGCTTTCTTCTTGCTCTGCTTCTCCAACATGCCCCCTGAGTTGTGAGAGGTAATGCCTATTCTCCACGGATCTTAATTCAACCCTCTTCTTCCTCTTCCTCTCCATCCTCACCTTTTATTAATATTTTATCATTCCACGTCCTACATTTTCTCTTTATCGTCAGTCTTCAAATGCAGAAATCTCTCAAAGCTTGTCAGTGGGGAGAAGTGTTCCACATTCTGCTTTCTCCAAGTACCATATAGTTTTCTTTTTCCTGTTCATTTCTTTCATTGCCACAAATGATCTAAAATCTTCAGTTCCGTGTCTCCTTCTCTGATTCTCGTGTTGACTCAAGAGATTCTCTTGTTGACTAAAATAAAAATGGCTTTTAAATAATGAGTAAGAAGTTAGCTGCTTTCAAGAGAGAAAGGAATGCTAATACATTGTTGGTAGGACTGCAAATGAGTACAACCTCTATGGAAAACAGTATGGAGATTCCTCAAAGAAATAAATGTATACTTACCATTTGACCCAGCAATCCCACTACTGGGTATCTACCCAAAGGAAAAGAAGTCACTTTATCAAAAAGACACCTGCACTCGAATGTTTATTGCAGTACAATTCATAATCACAAAGATGTGGAATCAACCTAAGTGTCCATCAATTCATGAGTGGATGAATAAAATGTGGTATATATACACCATGGAGTACTACTCAGCCATAAAAACAAATAAAATAATGTCTTTTGAGGCAACTTGGATAGAACTGGAGACCATTATCTCTTTCTTTATACCATTTTTTTTGTATGATAATACACACAAAAAAAGAAGGTGGGAATAGATCCAGGCTGATACATGAGCCAGCTGGCTTTTATCATTAGATTATTGTAATGGTGAAGGTGAATGGGAAGTACAGGTGAGAGCATTGTCCTGTCACTACTTTAACAGCCTCTTCACCTGGAGTATTTGTATTCCATCATGATGTGTCAATATGCACAGGAATGTGAAGAGCATCACTTACCCTTCCAAGCATGTTCCTTATATGCCCATTTTCCTTGGCTCCCTGGATGGTCAGCCCTGATTCTTTTTTTCTTAGTTTTAAATATCCCCTTAACTTACTCAGTGCCTTTTACTTAGGAACCTGAAAAAGAAATTCGCTAAGGACCCATTAACATGAATATCTGGGCACTGCAATATAAACAGTAAGTCAAAACAACAATTTGATATTATAGGAAGTACGAATTCCAAAATTATAATTTCGGCTTATTTTCTCTGTTATGTGGGATAGATCTCTATTTCCTCATGTAAGTTAATTTAACCATGTTAGCTAGATGTAAAAACTTTTAAAAAGATGAATATGTATAATTTAAAATACACTGGAAGTGCTTGAACATAATTAGAACCTTGAATAAATTTTATGATATTTTATGTCCCTTTCAAAAATAAGTAGAATAATTTGGGTTTAGTGCTTATGTTTTCTTTATTTAGTATATAAGTGAGGACCACCTTAGCATTGAGCCTCTGAGTGAGGATAAGTAGAATAAATAAAAATATTTTTCCCAAAAGATGTATTTGTAAAATTCCAGAAGAAATTTTATCAATAAAAATTATAAAAAACAAAATTCCTTCTGTCTTGCCAAAACTTAAAGTCACAGTTTCCAGGGCTGAGTTCATTTTCTTAACAAAGATCAGGATTTCTCTTTTACAAGGTGATGTATTTTCTATTTACAGTTTCATCTTTTAAAACACTTCTATATTAAAATATCAGGATCTAATTGGACTTCCTGTTAAAGTAGGAGCATTATTCACAGTTTTATCACTGTTCTTATAACACCTCTAAGATTCAGTGAGTCTCAGGTTTTTATTCATCTAAATTTAGCTTTCCATTCATTGGGTTAAGAACTCTCCAGACTATGGGGGTCTATGAGTTTTGCTAATGTCTAAGCACTTGCTCCCATTGGCATAACCCAATACATGGAACCAACGGCACAGTGGAGAATGTGTACCATTCAATCTGAGGTTCATGGGTCACCAGGGACAAAATTTACATTCTCATGACCTTCTGACTTCAGGGAATGAAGCCCTATTTGCCACCCTAGTGGCATGTCTGGCCTTATGGTACACAGTTTCCTTTCTGTGTTAAGATTAGGTTATAGGCTTAAATATTAATATCAATTAAAGATGTTCCCTTGGATCTTGGAAAGGATGTGGTAAGTGGTATGAATGAAAGGAAGATGCAAAGCTTGACTATTCTAGTCAAAATAATAGTATGGCATGTAGACTCTCTTACCAATAAAATTGAATGAATTCCTTATGAAAATAGTACAGTGAAAAATGGATACCCTACTCTACAGAATTCAGCACAATATTCTATTAGTAAATAGTATACAAACAATGAATACAATTTTATCTTTAAAGTTTTAAAGAGATAAGGAGATAATATTAACATAAAAATCTCTGCCCTTCCAATGTGTATTGACTTAGGCTTCTGTATTCAACCCGAACACAATCTATCTCATGGCTGGCAAGTCACTAGACTCCATCCTATTCAAAAAGAAAAAAGAAAGTCAAGTAAAATTTAACTGGATAGGAAGTTTTTAAGAGATAAATTTCTGGGGCTGACAAATGAATAGCTCTGGACAATAGAATATTCTTATTTAGACTTTAGCCATCTGGCACGTAGCCTTTTAAATGCATTTTCTCCCTTTTCTCATGGCATGCTTAGCCAGCTATCAAGCTGAACTGTTTTAAGAATATTATCTTGCCTCCCAGAACTATGACTCGTTATCTCATTTCTGCTTCTCTGTATACCAACGTGCTGAGGCTTTGTCATTAGATTTGTTCTCCTCCAAGCAAAGCCAATCGCTATCTGCTAGCCTTTTAGTTAAAGCATTATATACACATAAGAAGATGTGGTTCACTCTACACAGATGTATAAAGCTAAGAAATAGCATTATCATAACATCTTCCAGTTTAGCTATTTTAAGGGTGCTGCACTCCCATATTACAAAGCCATGCTATTTATACAATCATGCATATGGAAGACTCATCCCTCCTGTGAGATTTCAGCCCAATGTGCACAGAAGACAAAATTACAGGCCCCAAACTTGAATATACACTCATCCTGGCTTGTTTATCTTCCTTGAATGCAAGCCAAGTTTATTAATAATTTTTAAGTCGAAAAGAAAGCAAAACAATTTTAATTTGATAAAAGAGTACAAGAAAACAACATGCACAAGAAAAGCAGCCAGTCTCAACCCAGAAGGCGAGCTTCCTTGGCCAAGGCAGCTGGGAAAGTGAAGAAAGGCCTGGTGTGCTAACCCTGGCTGTGCCACAGCTGACAGGTGTGACCGTCTGTGTTCCTTAGCTGTTCCTTGTTATTCACAAAGGCAGCACGATGGAACAGACTGAAACTGCAGCTTGAGAAAAGGATATCCTCTAAAATTATCCTGAAGCATTCTGTAAGGAAATGAAGAAAATGCCTTTACTTGACCTTCTGGATTATAGGAAGAATTATTTTTTCCAAATGAACTTGGTATACCATCCTTCTCCAAGAGCTTTAAGTCACTAGAGTAACTGATAAGGTTTACTTTCAGTAGGGGCAGAAGTATCAATGCTTTCACTCTGTACTGCTCCAGAAAGGGCAAGACAAGGGATTATGAGTAATGTTATCTCAGTTAATCAAGGAAGAGCGCAAGCAGTCTGCAGAGTGAAGTCCCTGGTTTAATATTGATTTTGCCAAAGAACTTCAGAGGGGATGACTGGTCTTTAAAGTGTGCCTTTGGCTGAGATGCAAGGGACAAGGAGGTGGGAGAGCTATCTGGTCCAGATTCTATTATCGGATTTCTACAGATGGCCATCAGAAGGACAAGGAAGGGTCCAGGCACGGTGGCACATGCCTATAATCCCAGCAACTTGGGAGGCCAAAGTGGGAGGATTGCTTGAGGCCAGGAGTTCAAGAAGGACAAGGAAAGGAAAGACAGAAGGGTACAGAGCATTCTGATTTTAGATTTTGGGTATGACCTAATCCCTATCCTCTAGACCATGTGGCTTCACTGCTAAAAGGAAGGTAAAAATCTCCACCCCCTGTCATTTTAACGAGATGAAACTTATTACTTTTAATTGAAAGGATGCACAGGAATAGATGTCAGCCATGATATGCCCCAGGGCATGGTGGCCGTGACCAGTAGGTGGATCCTCCCTTCCACTGCCACCTTCTTGCCATTGGCACAGTCACCCACCACCTATCCATTCACACCCCATTCCCCACCCCTGGATTTACACCTTGTCAGAGGCTGTGTTGTGACAGTGAGGAGACAGACAGAGTTATAGTCCAGGACCCATAAATTCCAAGGGTTTCTTAGTTTGGGGCACTTTCATGGCTTGTGAAACACCAGAAGGCTGCCACCCAAGAGGGCAAGAGATCTCTATTTCACTGCCCAGTCAAAGCGGGTGCTAGAAGCAAAGTTGCTCTTGCAATTTCCAGCAAGGAGGAGGTGGAGAACTGCCCTGCCCTACTGGCTTGACTTGAGGAAGGAGGGAAGTCAAATCCAGGTTGGCCTGCCTTTGTAACGTTATTCCGTATCAGAAGTTGCTATGTTGCTGTGACTTTTTTTTTTCCTTTAGCTGAGACGTTTTTCAAGTATCTTTTTAGACAGAGAACCAGTATCTTTTCTCTGGTTCCATAGAACAACTTATTCAAGTCAAGGGAAAGATGAACAAGCCATTATAGGCTCTCAGAATAACAGAATACAATGTGTGTGTGTGAGAGAGAGAGAGAGAAAGAAAGAGACTGACTGCATCATTGTACACCATTAATTATATTTTGCCATGCTTCATCAATAATGCAAATCCTCTTTGTTCCATTTTCTTAATTTCTTGTAGAATAAGAAATGGAGCCAAATAAATATCCTTTAGATCAGTGGATCACAACCTTGGGTGCACATTAAAGTCACCTGGAAGCTTTTAAAAATCCCAAAGTCAGGCCACATCCCACACCAACTAAATTAGAAGCTCCAGAGGGTAGGGATACAAGCATTGGCCGTCTTCAAAGCTTGCCAGGTGGTTCCAGTGTGCGACCAGGATGCAGAACCACCGCCTTAGACACACAGAGTCCTCTGCTATATTTCTCGCTTGGAACCCAAGAAGTATGACATTAAAACAAAAGAATGCATGAGCCCTTCTATGCTCAACTTAATGTATTTCACTAACAAATTTATTCAGCACATTTTTAAACAAAAACAATGCTTTAAATATGTATCATAGTACCCATTTTCCAAATTAAGTTTACGATTCACATAGAATTGACAATAAAGGCAATTGTGATACCAACAAGAGATTTCTTGGTTTATTTCCAAGTAACTACTGTTACTTATATTTTGTTTTGTTTAATATGACTGCATTTCTCCTTCACATCTATTCTGTGAATGGAAAACAATGTGTTATCCCTTTAACTTTATTCTTTAAATGGCATCTATGGTATCTGGGCTTGTTTCAGTGTGTCACACTGCTTTTTTAAATTAAAATAACCCCTGCATTAAATAAGTATATATGAAGTTTCAAATTAAATAAACAAGAAATAGCACTTTTTTTTCATTCAAATGGACAAAAATTTCAAAAGGTTGAAAGCTTTCAAAGTTGGTGAGAGTACTGGAAATTTGGGATTCTCAAATACTGTACGTGGGATTATAAATTTCTACAACCTCTTGAGAACGTAGTCTGTCAGAAATGTGCAACCCTTTCAATTCTGTCCTGATGCTGGCAATCTAGCCAAGAGAAATAAAAGCACCAGTACCTACAGATACATGTAAAACGATCTTTATTGCAGAGATGTGTATAATTGGGAAAACTGGAAAGAAACTAAATGTTTATCAATCAGAAAACGATTGAATAAAGGAAAAGAGATGACTGGTTTTACTTGTTCGTTGTTGAAATTGTTACAATAAGCATTTTATTCTATAATTCAAATAACAATGCACTTTGTTAATAGGAAGGGAAACAAACCCTAAAGAAGGCTGTTAAATAAGATGTTTCCCTCCCTATTCCTTGCTTGGCTGGCTCAAGTGAGTTCCAATATGGATTTCTTTACATACAAAATCTCACGGGAAGGTGAGTTTCTTATTATTTATGTGTGTATGTTGTACCCCCTACAAACACATTTCCTATAAAGTATCAAAAATAATTTTTCTTTCAATGCATACAATCTTGTTCAATGGGCGTATCTTATTTGACTGTAATCAATTTGCAGAGAAGGCTTCAAAACACAAGTAGAAGACTGTCAGCTCTCCCTGTTGATAAGGAGAACGGAAATAGTCAAGATAAAGGGAACTGCGAGCCAGTGTTAGAACAACAGGATTTCAGGCTATCTAAAATTGCATACCAGGTAAAAATGTGCTGGCTCTGTTGAAATCAGAAACAGACCACGAAGAGTCAAATTAGTATATTTGAATTCCATTCTAAATATTTTCCTTCCTGCTTAGTTACATGTTATTTTTCAGGGTAAATATGTAGATTATACATGTATTATCCTCAATGACACATCATGTGCTGGGATTCATTTGAGGCAGAAGTGTGGCCAGAGAATGGGTGCTATTCTGCTTCTGTAAAGATTGACTGGAACAAGGCAAAAGAGAAAACAGAGATTCACATTCATTCGGTGCCATTTGTGACTTGGAATGACTCATGTTTGCCTGGCCCCTGGGGAGTCACCCGCTGAACTCCAGGCTCAGCAATGAGGCCCTAGCATGGCCATAGGGGGTTGTAGTGTGGGTCATGCAGAGGTCAGCAGACTGTCAAAAACCATACTTTCCTTCCCTGGCCACCTCTTAAAAATATTCTGGAAATGTCTGTCTAGTAAATTCACTCTGATACCTTATAAAAAAGGAACAACTCCATTTACCTCAAAAGATGAACTGTCTATAACAGACGTACATGAGGAGTGAAAACACTAAGCTCACAGGCTGATTATGAGATTTCTAAAAAGGAAGATTAATATACTACCAATTCCGCCATGGAGAAAGGCAGGAACTCATTTCCACGCTAATCTCAGGTTAACCAAGCCACCTAATCTCTAACTGGCTCACTTTTTCCTCTTAACAAACTGGAATGCTGATTCTCAATCTTTGCAATAATGAAGTTACCATTTCTTGGCTCTGGAGACCTGTGAGGTCACTGAGCACAGACCCCATGGAGGGCAGCAGAGCACTGCAAATGTCCCATACAACTCAGACATATGTCTGTTTTCTAAGGTATCCAGGGAAAGGGTTTGCAGACACTCTTAGTAATGTCTTCTAGATCTCAGAATTTCACCTCTATTGGCTGGGAAGTTGCCTAGTGCAATTGAAGCTCATTCTTCTTGTGTTCCCAGGAGATCGTGGAAAATAGCTGGTTGAAAATAACTTCTGAATTGGTGTCACAACCAATTCAAGTGTGAAAAAAATTTAATCAACTCGTTATTTTATCAATCTAATATATTAATTCCCCATAATATTTGACAA
>NW_012150507.1:7967594-7987783 GCF_000956105.1 Propithecus coquereli | reverse complement strand
ATAATGAAAATACTTTGAGGTTTTTGAGTTAAATATTTTATAGGAACAGTGATGATAAGACAATATGTAGCTACTTGATCTTGCTATTTTTGCAGTAGTTCTTCTCATCCTTTTCTCTTGATATTTTACCTAAGCTTTCTGTCAATCTCAAGCAGCATAACTCTCTGAGTTACATCTTAAGAAGAAAGAAGTGCTTTATAATTGAATAACATCTGCTAATCAAGTGTGGGGAAAATGTTTCAAATACTAGAATTAAAGTATTAGAAGAGATATCATGGGCTATTTATCCAATTTATTATCCAATAAAAGATTCCCTTCAAATATCCCTGTGAAGGCCACTCCACAGTTCTCTCATGGGAGCTGGAAGTGTATAGTCCTAGAGGTAATATCTTGGTTTAAAATTTGAATTTATTGAAAGCAAGTAATTTTGCCCTTAATTTTTCTGACTATTTTAGACTTTGCTTCACAGATTAAACACACATATATTGTCCTTTCCAGGTTACAGATTATTTTCTTTGCCAAAAACAAAGAAAAGAAGACTTGAGTAATTCTTCCATTTCCTCCTTCCTCTGTCATTATACCACCTGTTCCAAGCCATAGACACTTGCCAACCTTTCATATTTTTCTTTGTTGGGTGCTTTTCTTTCTATTATTTGATTATGTATCTTTATTCATCTGAGTTTATCAGAAATCCCCTCATAGAGATGCAATGATTTTATTCATATGTTCATTCATATTTATTGGGTACCTATTATGAGCTAAACGTTCTCTGAACCTATTTAGATAAATTCCTCTTCTCTCCTCCATTGTGATGGTTTATAGTTACGTACACAGAATTTGGTCTTCAATAGCCTGTCAGTTCTCTTCAGTATCATTCTACCTTTGGGCTTATACTTATACAATGCCCATTTTTAAAAATGATTTCCAAAAATCCAGCACTTAGCTTTCCCATAATTATTGGTATAAATTTTAAGATGGCCAGACCATTTTCTTCAGATTTTTGTCTCTTCCACTTTATTAGCTAGTTCTTCCCTGATGGTCCAGATTAACCCAGAATAATAATTCCATCCCATTGCTTCTGCAAATTTTGCTGAAAGGAAGTTGTAGATGGAACAAATCAAGATTTTATTGGATGCTCTGATTTGAAAACAATGAGTGCATCTGTCAGTGTCTTATCCAAAAACAAATAGCACACTCAAAGTGGGTGATTAAAGAGGTTTTAGAGAAAAGGCTTACTAAAGGTATGGATAGTGTCTTGAGCAAAAGAGAGTCTGAAATGGAGACTTTCTTGCAGGAAGTTTCTTGAGGAGTGCCCATGACATCAACACCTGTGAGGGTAAGGGAAGCAGTGATGGGCAGAAGCAGGAGCTGAACCCTGACTCAATCACAAAAGAGGCTTGGGGCCATCCCACAGGGAGCTCTGGAGCTGGCCTAGCCCTTCAAATTTGTGCGTTTTTAGACTACAGGACTGATCTCTCTACCCACCCTCCAACAGGCCAGTCACTGCATGCTTGCTGTCCCCCAGCATCTAGGCCGAGATGGCTTTCTTCAGCTGAAGGCAATTCCCTCTGCAGCTGGTGGAATGAGTACCTGAGACTGTGTGGGCTCTGGTTGGCACACACACCATCCTTACAGGCAAGATGGTGCAGTTCCCCAGAGTGAGCAACAGCGATGGGCCATTATCACCTCAAGGCCTGAAGAGGCAAGGGATGGAGTGGCTGCTGAAACCTAGTGAGGTCTGTAGCAGCAGGAGAGGGCCACCCTACTGGAGCTGATGCTGGGGGTGCAGGGACACAGCCACTACCAGCCAGCAGCCTGGCAGGGAGGTAACTGAGGCCATAACTGCACATTCAGACTCCTGGCTGATGATCCAGTTGTCCGAAGTCTCTCATCACTTCTATGTTCATTGAAGAGCAGAGTCATTTTACTTTTCCAATTTTCTTTAACTTAAGACTCTTAAAACTTTTTTCAAGTACTATCTATTGAGCAAGTATAAAGGTTCAATCTACATTAATTTGCTTGTGAATTTTTCTAATGAGGGCTAAAATAGATGAAAAATAACCCCAACATGGATTTACTTTCCCTAGTTTAAATCTCTAAAACGTAATTGAAAGGATCAGTTATTTACCATAATAAAATTATTAGAATTTGCTAGTAATAAAATTTATAAACAATTACTCTAAGTACTCTGTTGAATGCTACAGGGTGGAAGAAATACATTTAAAAAAAAAAACCAGCAAATAAAGATAGAAGGCATTCTCTGTGGGGTCATTTCAGTCATTCAGAAGTGGCATGGCACTGCCTGCAGGATCATGGGAAACCTCCAGAAGAGGTGGGAAATAGAAAATGTAACATACGCTTTTGTCAAGACTTCAAGAGCTAATAATAATAATAATACCACTAATAAAAATTTTATCAAGGAAGAGCATTTCAGAAAGATGCACTTTTTAAAACTTTTTATTTAATTAACACCTACATAGTATCCACTATAGCTTCTAATAAATTCTAAAGTACATGCAAGGAGCTCTAAGCATACAGACTTTGGAATCAGACTAGCTGGATTTGAATCATGGCTCTCTCACTTTACTAGCTGTGAGGGCCACAGGCAAGTCAGGAAACCTCTCTGTGCCTCAGATTTTTTGGTCTATAATGGTCCTATCACATAGAGTAGTGGAGAGAATTAAATGAAACAACACATGTAGAGTAATGAAATAACTCCTGGCACAATGCAAGTGCTTAATAAATATCATCCATTATTATTACTATGATTAGTAACTAATTTACTCAACAAGGAGGACATTGTCTTTGGTGTTGAGAATGCAATCTCTGTCTTTTGAGTTCCAGACCCATGTAGACAACTATCTACTTGAAATGTTCAGATGAATTTCTCACATGCATCTTACATGTGACATTTTCAACAATAAATTCTTGTGTGTAGTTATTCAACAATTTTGCTACTTCTCTATCCTCCTATTTTTCAGGAAATAAGATCTCTGCTTACCCAGTTCCTCACTCAGAATCTGAGAGGCCTCCGTGACTCTCCCTCCTCTTCAGCCCATACACACAATTCATCATAAATCCTGCTGAGTCTTTCTGCAAAGTTCATTTCAAATATTTCTACTTTTCTCCGTTTATACTGCCGACTCCTTGGTGGGCCACCATTATCTTTTCCTGAGATTACTGCAATAACCTCCTAACTGCTATCCCTCCTATCTGCTGAGGATGATTACACTGAACAGTAATTGCCTATTTACCATCTTCCCATGTTCTCTCCTCCCTACTGGATTCAGCATTATTTGAAGACAGAGATTGCATTCTCAGCACCAAAGATAATGTCCTCATTATCGAATAGATTAATGACTAATCATAAGAATAATAATGGACAATATTTATTAAGCACTTGCATTGTGCCAGGCATTATCTCAGAATTCTACTCCAAACCATTTTCGAAAGAAAAGTCAGAACCATTTTTTAATGTGTTTGTTATGAATTAACATTAATTTTTATTTTTAATGTATTTATTTTTTTCTTTTGCTTAAAATGGCTTTTACTGGTTTCCCATTGCACGCGGGCCCCTCTTGAACTGCATCTGTCCCCACTGGGGCCTCATCTCACACCATCTCTCCTCCAATACCCATGCTCCAGGCTTCTGATCTAGTTCCTCCAGTGCACCATTCCAGAACCCTTTCTTAAGCCCAGAATGCTCTCTCTTCCCACCATTCTCCACCTGGCTAATTCCCACTCATTCTTATGCCTCAATTTACATATCAGAGATGTTGTCTTTAACCTTTCACCCATCTACTCCTACATAGCATCCTGTCTTTTTCCTTCCCAGCTCTTGTCACAATTTATAAGTTGGGTGAACAGTTGACTATTTCTATCACCCCACCAGACACTAAGCTTCATGAAAACAGAGAATCTTTTCATCACAATTACCCAAGCACCTGGCACTATGCCTGCACGTAGCGGTCATCAATAGACACGTTTTAAATGATAAAAGTAAGAAAACCATAAAAAATTAAATTAAAATAAATGAAATAACATAGTATATAAATGAATAGCACCTAAACCAACTTTGAGCAACCAAGAAAAACTACCTAGAGGAAAATAAAAATTTCTATAGGAAAATAAAAATTAAACTTCAGGAGTTCTCAACCCTGGACACATGTTGATTGACCTGGGAAGATTTCAATAAATTTTGAGCCCAGGACATCAGATGTAATTGTTGTTGTTGTTGTTGCTGCTGCTGTTTTTAAGCACCTTGTGTGAAAAAGGCAGAATTGAGAAACATTGAGTTTGATAAAGATTAGATAAAGGGAGAATTAAGGGTATTGGGGAATAAACTTTGCCAAGGCATGGAGACAAAAGACGGCATGATATGTCAACAAAATAGCAAAATGTTGCCCATGTTATGGCTGAATCATAGATTATAATGGAGGAAGTGGTGGGAAATCTAGCTGAAGGGCTAAACAAAGGCAAACTTTGAAGGATGTTGTTTTCAGTAACTCTGCTAAAACTGGACAACATCCTAAGAGGGAGAAATGGTCAGAATTGCATCCCTATTTTTAGATTCAGAATGAATTACAGTAAAGTGGGGGCAAGGGAATGGGCCCCGAGACAGTAACCTGATATTGTAATCTAGACAACATCACATGTGCTCCCCAGAAAAGGTTTTTTAGGCAAGGTTATCCCTACGTTATGTATAAAGATATGCAATACACCAGCATTTGGTTTTGGTATTGTGTTTTCAATAAATTAATGTTAGGATATCATGTCCTTGAAGAGATTCCTTGTGTATTTCTTAAATCTATTGGTATAGAAGAAGAAAGCAAAAAGAATATGCTTGCTGTTTGCTTGCGATCTCAAAGAATTTTATAATTACAGTGGAATTTACATTTTGAGACAGCTTTCTGGATTTCAAATATATCATATAATCTGGTTTTAGTGATTGACATTAAAGATCTTGTGGCATAAACATTCATAAGTGATCCGAGGAGCCCTTTTATTGAATCAGTTTAAATAGAGACTCTTGCTCTCTGGGAAACTATCACAAAATCGTATGTCCCATTAGAAAAATGTGTAGTAATTTGATCTTCACAGAAAATGGATGTTTTGTGTCATTGAGAGCCAAAATACTCAGAGGCACAGACTGAAAAGGAAAAGGGAAATTAAAGACATTGAAAGGAAAAAGTAAATTCTGTTTTTGAGGGGAAACTTGATAAGGAAGACCTTACTACTTTATTGTATGTCTTTAGTTACATTTGTCTTGCAATTTCACTTTTCCTTTCAACAGAATAGAAATGAGAAGTGAATTAAAACATAACAGAAAAAACACAGTGACTTTTTTTACTTTAATCAGAAAAGTGTGGTTAGTTGGCTATTGCCAATGAGTTGGATAATGTTTATGCCATGCAAAGTTTTTCCACTAAAACAATTACATTTTATTCCGGGTCTCCTTACATGATTAATTTTGGTGTGGCAGAGCAATGGTCTGCTCTTCACAGGCCATACTACGTTATAAACAAACATTAATTAAGCCCCTATTGTGGACAGAGCACAATGGGAATGGAGAAATGAGTGACTCCACCCTTGTTTTCATGGGTCTTGAATTCCGTGGGAAGAGACATCATCTACTCATCAAAGGGTGAATAAAAATGAAAGGAGCTCAAGTTGAGTGTGAGAGAAACAGCAGAGATAATAAGAACACGAGATTGTTCGAATGGGAAGTGAGAAAGAATGTCTGGAAAACTGGAGGATTAGTGGATGGCCAGAAGGGTAAGGAGCAGAGTTATCGTGGTGCTTGTGTAGAATGAACAATGGTTACAGAATTTTTAAAAGCAAAGGCAAAAAGATACGATAGAGAATCTGAGGAGAGCGTAAGTTATAGAAGGTCTTATACAGCAATGTGAAAAATTTCAGACTTGTCCTATAGCCTGGACAGGAGTCACAGAATCACCTGAACTAGGATATAACATGTAAATCAATAGTTTTCAAGACATATATATAAAACAGCTAAAGAATAAAGTATAATTTAAAGGAAAATGGTGGATTATATGATGCAAAATCATTATTGTAGTAATTCAGATTCAAGATCCCTTCATCATGGGCTGGATTTGTCACTAGAGGCCTTATGTTGGTGGGATTTATATATTAAAAGTGGAGTTGTAACTTGGTATTTTCTCTCATTTTCTGTGAGTAAAGAAGATGCTTCAGAGAGCTAGCCATTTGAGCAAATACACTCAATGGATATTTTAAAGCAATGTTTTTCCAATTTTAATGTAGATATGGATTTCCTGGGGTTCTTGTTAAAATGCATGTTCTGATTCACTGGTCGGGTGCAGCATAGGATTCTGCTTTCTCACAAACTTCCAGGTAATTTAAGTGAAGTGATGAGGTCTATAAGTGATTTGAGCTACTGATTCATGGACTATACTTAGAGGAGAAAGGTGCCAGCCCATGCCTCCACGTGTGAGACTGATTGACATGACTATTGGACAGTCTCCCTGGTATGTCACTCACCAGCATAGTCATTAAAGATAGCCAAAATGAATTGATTGGCCACCCTTTAATCATCTTGGCCCAACAAATACAATTATTAAGTAAAGAGAGGAATCTCCAGGATAGTTTTATGAACACCACACATAAAACATGCTGTCTCTCTCTCTATCTGTCTCTCTCTCTCTCTCTCTCTCTCTCTCTCTCTCTCTCTGTCTCACACACACACATACACACACATACAAATGCACACATAAAATCCATATTCTATTAAGTATGGCCTTAGGATGAATAAAGAGTAGTCCAGCAAGTGAAGTTATTTTGAATCCTTTATTTACTATTTATACTACCCATTTGTAAAATTCATTCATAAGATATTATATCTCTAGTATTTACATCCATCAATCTCTTACCTGTTGTGATGATTAATTTAATGTGTCAACTTGGCTGGACCATGGTGCCCAGATATTTGGTCAAACATTATTCTGGATGTTTCTATAAGGGTATATTTGAATGAGAATAACATTTACATTGGTGAACTTTGAGTAGAGAAGATTGCTCTCACTAAAGTGAGTGGGCCTCATCCAGGCAACTTAGGGCCTAAATAGAACAAAATGCTGAGCTCCTCCAAGCAAGAAGGAATTCCACTAGCAGACAGTCTTTGAACTTGAACTGCAACATTGGTTGTTCCCTGGTCTCCAGCCTGCCAGCCTACCCTGAATATTTTGAACTTCATAATGGTAGGAGCCAATTCCCTAAAATAAATCTCTCTATATACACACATCTTATTGGTTCCATTTCTCTGGAAAACCCTAACTAATACACCCGCCTATGGAAAACTGGGCTTTGCTATATGGGTCTTTGTATGCTTCTAGCCACCAAAGGATGGGATTCTTAACTTCTTCTCTTAGGCTTAGCCTTTAAACATACCCCAGAATCAGTCTTTCAATGCACGATAATGAAGAAGCTTAAAATTAGGGATCACTGATCAGCATGCCTCTAAACATGCTATCCACTCTGCCTGGCACAGACTTCTTTCATTGCCTAACAATACCCTCCTGAGCTGGTAAGAACCGCTTACATGTTACCAGCTCTTCTAGGTAAGTCAGTCATTCCTTCCTTCTCTGTAGCATGAACTCTGTAGTAGTGGTATTATCCATTTACACATTGTTTGCCCTGTGTTGACTTCCTCAAGGGCAGGAACTAATTCTTACTTATTTTTGTGCTAGACCCAAGGGGCTAGCACAGTACTCACCACGTGAAGGAGCTTAATTCTCTCTTGGTTCAATTATCGATTAGTAATTCTGGGCACTGTTCCACTTCTCTCCCCCTTTGAGCAAAAAATATCTTGTGTTCTATCAACAGCCATCAACCTGGAATAGGTCATTGTGACATTAAATTAAGTTATTCCCCTTCCAGGTGTGAATTTTAAGTATAAATTTGGCTACACACCAGAACTCAACTGGATTAAACTGAAGAGGTCAAGGGCAAATGCTTTATCATAAAAGTTATCCTGAGTGCCAGAAATAGCAATAACTGGAAAGAAAAGATCCAATAAGCTTATCCTTCATCTAAAACCTAAAGTTCTACAGTTCAAAGGATCAAAAATGATTAGAAAGCCATAAAGCCCACATGCACTGTACTATTAAGCAATTCATGTTCTTTATTCTTGTCTATATACAATGTCTTGCTCTCTCAACTAAATTTTAGGCTGCCAGTCAAAGAAAGCCTTACTTCTAAGTTTCAGTTTCAGAAACTTGTGTGTTCATCAAGGACAGAAATCATGGCATACGTGTCTTTTCTCCCTCCCAGGAACCTCACAGAGGGGCTACTTACCACATGTGAGGCCCTCCCTGATATTTGTTGATTGACTAACTGAAAAAGCCAAATCTCTACTAAGTAGTATCACCACGAGAAATTATGATTCTCTCATTACATCTTCATTTTAAAAAATCATCAAGTGTGGATTTTGTTGTTATTGAGAAAGTTGCTCAAGGAAAAGTATGGATAAGAGTTTCCAGTTCAGAGTGAATTGTCTCCTTTCCCAGAAAGCAGAGGTTCAACCAGAGACAGTAAAATTTGTGACTTTGGTAGGTAAAATTTAGTCAGTTTCATTAGGAGAAGTTCTAGCTAGTTTAGGCACTTTATATTAAATAATGCTGATAATCAACTTACTGGTGATAAGATTTGGGGAATTTTTTGCTTTTTGAAATAGGATCTTACTCTGTCTCTGGGGCTAGAGTGCAGTGGCATCATCATAGCTCACTGCAACCTCAAAATCCTCCTGTCTGAGCCACCTGAGTAGCTGGGACTACAGGTGCATGCTACCATACCTGGCTAATTTTTTTTTTTATTTTTTGTAAAAATGGGGTCTTGCTATGCTGCCCAACCTGGTCTTGAACTCCTGGCCTCAAGTGATCGTCCTGCCTCAGCCTCCTAAAGTTCTGGGATTATAGGCATGAGCCACTGTGCCCAGCAATCTGGGGATTTTATGATTCTTCAAATCTTAAGAGTGTAGGGACTCAAGTCCACAGTGCCAACTGAGCCCAACTGTCCAGTCATACTAGTCCCGGGGACCAGAACTGTGAGTGGAGAAACCATCTGGGCATAGCTCCAGCCTTAGCTGACAACTGAAGGTGGCCACGTGAGAGACCTCTAAGCGAGAACCAGTCGACCATAGAACCATAAGAGATAATGTCAAATTACGGTGTTAAGGCACTAAGTTTTGAGGTGGTTTGTTGTGCAGCAATAAGTACCTGGAACACTGTAACCAGGGGGAAGTAAACTAATCCAGAAATAAAGGCTGACATAAGATTCCAAATCACTGCACACCTGGACACATGAGATGCTGAAAATAGCTCTTTTTCCACCAAGACCTGGGTCTTTGGCCTCTCCAAAGAGAAATCATATTTGAAGATGCTTTTCATTTTGGCCTACCATTAGATTGATTTTGTTTAATTTTACTGCTACTTGTCACTGTGTGGTAGCAAACTCTACCCATTTTATCATTTAGAGCAATACAACAGAACACACCGTCCCCTGAGATTGCAGAAAAACAATTAATACAGGCGGGGAGTCGGAGCAATGGGAATCGTTGCCCCAGTTCTGACAGTGGCTGATCCAGCAGGTAGATTCTCCCCCCTGTCTTCCCTTTCATAAACTGGCACAAGAAAATGATGGGGCCAGTAGCTTGATGGTGTATCTGGGAGGTGAAGACACCACATGCCGGTGGGTCTGCAGTGTGTTGCTTTGTCCCTCTGCTCGACAAAGCTCATGATCGCGCTCACCCAGCAGTGACATAGCAAGTCTGCTTTTTACATTTTTGCCCAAAAGATTAACTCATTGCAGCAGGTACAGTTGTCAGTGATGAAAACTGAATTATGCTAATAATCTTAATGACAAGTAAGTAGACACAATTAGAAACTCCAATGATTGAGGAGGAGAAAATTTCATGTTTAGACATGGTTATGCTAAAGATCTCATTAACTGAGCTAAAAGACAGAGGCTTGGGTTTTCCAGGTGACTACTGCCTTTATTTTTGGTCACTCCAGGGCGCTGTCCCTGACTACCAAAACGATGTCGAACTGGAGATTGTGTGGCTGTCTCCCCATGTTAAACAAGTTTTCTCATCTGAACCTGATGTCGTTATGTGTTTCCTGTTTCTCTCTCTCCCTCTCCATGGGACCTCCTTGGTCTAATTTCTGAATCCCCAGGTCTAAGTTCAAGACCTGGCCCACACTGGTATTTAATATAAGTTTATTAGAAATGAAGACTCTACAATTGACACAGGATGAGCCAGATTAGATGAGCAGGTCGAGGAATACACATTTTATATACCTACATCTAGGGTCCTTCCATCTCTGAGGGTCATGTAGGTGATCTTTTAAAGTTAAGCAAGATCTCGGTCAGTCCATGATTGCCCAGCCTTGCCCAGGGTATTTCATCCTCAGACTCGGTTCAGCCAGATCCTGAGCCAACGGGAAACAAGCCTGGTGATCTAGACCCCTCCTTTGGAGTCTAAAGTCAGTCTGGCTACCCTATATATAACATGCCCCCACATTTTCCCAAAAATACACAAAGTTTTCCTAAATTGAGGGTTTTCTAACAGTTTTAGTGATGAAGACATTTTCCCAAAAGCATTGTCCTAAGGAACCGCAAATATAAACACCTAAATGCAAGGCTTCCCTGATCAAAGCACAAATGAGGAGGAAAAACTATATCTGCTTAGTCTCTCTGATCCCTCTGAGATAATTCTGAAGACCCACAAATAAATAAATAATAAATAAATAATCTTGAACTGCTCACCTAGTTTATTAAAGCAGGAGTTCTTCTTTTTTTTTTTAAGTGAGCTCCAGTTCTTGTAACTGAGGTTTAGACTCAATCTCGGACCCCAGGCCATTTGGTTGGGGCCAGAACCCTCGGCCCAGATCTTGCCAGACCTCCTTTTCCGTGCCTGAGTTCTTAGATCCTTAGAGCCCCCAGCAGCTGTGCCAACCCTAGACCCACAGCCTGAGAACCCCCCTCACTGTGACTGTCATCGTTGCACTGCCTCCTGCTGCCACGTCCTGCCCACCAGATCCAACTCCTTGAATGTTGACTCCAGCATGGAGCAACCCTGATTTTGCCATATATCTTAGACACAGTACTTGTCACTCTCTGCACTGGTTTTCTATTACTGCATAAGAAATTACCACAGCCTTAGTGGCTTAAAACAAAATACATCTATAATCTCACCATTACCACGTCAGGAGCCTGATGCTGTTTCATTGCATCCTCTGCTCAGAGTCTCATAGGCCGAAATCGAGATGCCAGCTAACTGAATCCTCACTGGGAGGCTCAATAGGGATAGCTCTGCTACCACACTCCCTCAGATTGTTGGCAGAATTAATTTCCTTGAAGCTCTAGGACTGAGGTTCCATTATCTTACTAGCTATTGGCAGAGGACCATTCTCAGGTACTATTATTAGAAGCCACTCTCAGGTTCTTGCCGCAGGGCCCCCTCCATGGCAAGATTGAATCCCTCTCACACTTCAGATCTCTCCCACTTCCTCTTCTGCTGTCAGGCAGAGAAAATTCTCTGCTTTTACAAGTTCCTGTGATAAAATAAGGCCTACCCAGGTAATCTCACTATCTTTAGGTCAACTGATCAGTGCCCTTAATACACTGAAAAATCCCTTTCTCTGTGTTATATAATATAGTCATGAGAGAAACAGGAGGAGGCAGAGGTCATGGGGGCTGTCTGGGAATTCTGTCTGCCACACCCTCATAGAAATCCACAGATTTCCAAATTCTTTCTCAGGACAGGTTCATTGATATGACAGATAAACTTAAAAATCTCGGTGGCCTCACACAATCCAGGTTTCCTTGTTTCTCACATCGGAGTCCTTCTAGGTCAGCAGGGGCTCTGCTCAACATTGCGATCTAGAAGCTCAGGTTCCTTCAGTCTAGTAACTCTGCTATTCCTGAGAGCTCCAGAGTCTTCCGTGGTATCTTTTGTATTCTGCTGACAGACAAGGAAAGAGAGAGCATGGAAGATTTTGAAGGAATATACAGGCCAGGCCTGGAGGTGGCCTCCTTGACTTCCACCCACATCCCATTGGCCAGAACTAGTCACATGGTTGTCGCGAACTGCAAGACGTCTGGGAAATGTAGATAGAGTGCCAAGAAGAACAGGAAAATGATTGGTCCCCTCTCTGCCCATCTCCCTCTTTTCCATTAAGCTTCTCATAGGGCCCAGCCTGCTTCCTGGACTTGACAGAGAGCAAATAATTAACTTACTTTGCTGCAAACTCAACCTCTCCCTAAAAAATGGGTCATAACTGCAAATACAGAGTTTAAAATCATGAGAGAGCCAAGATATCTGCCTGTTGAATCTGATGCTATTCTTTTAATAATTTTCGGTTCCAAGTTCGAGCATTTGTTGCCTCAAAGCACACAAACTTCATTTCATCACAAGCAGAAGTTTTACAATTAACATGCAATGATTAGAGTATTGAGAATAAAAAAAGTTGTGGTTTGGAAAGTGAAGTGAGAAGAGAGGGACATGTACACACACACACACACACACACACACACACACACACACACAGAGTTTATGTAGTTAAGCCAGATCCATTCCTTTTCCTATTATCAAGACAATTCCTGTTCATTTTCAAAAATGCCTTCTGAAGTCTATTTTTTTTTTTTCCCAGAGATTTTCTTGTGTGATTGAGTTTTGTTCTGGGAGTTGCAAGAAAACAACTTGTTATTTTTGGAGAGTTACAGTTCCTGTGCTTAGTCAAAGGAAATATGCATTCCAATTCTGAGCAAGATCTGAAGGTAGTTTTAAATCTCACCTTGAGAAGGAAAATCATTCTGTTCTTTCCTGCTTTAAATGATGCTAGGGAAAACAAATTTAAAAGATTCTGGAAGCCCTTGAAATGCCTGGGACTTGATACATCCAGAGTTGTAAACATCTTGAAGCCTTTGCATTCATATTTCAAAGGATTAGTTGGCTGCTGTTTATGTAAACATCACTTTCACATCAGTCTTTGATTGCTCACTTGTCCTATTTAATTTTACTGTTCAATGGCTTGATATAGAGATTTTTACATGAGTGTTTAACCAGTTCCCAAAGACTTGATTGTCTTTCAAATCACACTCCACTGGCATAAAGCAGTGTCTCAGAGGGTAGAAAACCAAGGATGTCTAGAACCATCTTCTGGGTCCCTTCAGTGGGATGAAAACATGAGGTCAGAGATATCAAGAGGAGCAAGCAGAATTTCTTCCTGGAATCAGGCAGAGATGTATGGGCAGGGTACTTTTTATTACCATTCAAAGACTTCATCTGGGATTCCTGTACCAGGTAAAAAAAAAAAAATTCAGAACAGACACTTTGGCCACATGTGGTTTATGCTCAGATTGTAGCAACACACTGCAATCCCTTTTCTTTACCTATGATCTCTCAACACAGAAATTTGGAGAGACTGTTTAGAGATAAAACTCTCAAAGGCACTGTCTCTGTCAGTTATTCTTACCATCATTTTCTGTAAGTTCATTGTAAAATTCTGTTAAATCTTTACATCCAACTCACCCAGCCCATTAAGCACAGGACAATAGAGAAAATCCAAGCTCGAGCAGAATCTGACCCTTCCTGTTGTCACACACAGCGGACACAGTGCAATCTCTTACACACTGATTTCCAAGAAAAGTAAAATACAATGGCTCATACTCCACTGAGGATGACTCATATCAACTTTGGGGGAAAACTTTGGGGGATATAACATGTTTTTAATCTACGCTATTTTAATAACCCTAGTTTTGTTTAGAAATGGTTATCTTCAGGTTGCCACAGTCTACAGATTTACCTCTGTTAAATAGGAAACAGACACTCTGGAGCTAACAAGCCAGGAAATTATCCAGCTCTCCTCTTGCCATTTCTTTTTGAATACAGATAACTCTCCTTGAGACCCTCAGTGGAAGACTATAAAGTTAATGACCAGTCAAGCTCCTGTTATCATGGCTGATGATGAAGAAGCCACAAATGAAATATATTCCCTCAGATGTTCAGGATGTGCTGATCTAGATGCATTACTTTTTATTTGGTTTAATTTATTTTTATAAGGCCATCCACCAAAATGATAAAAGGAAGAGATTTTGTCAAGCAGCTTAATAGCATCGGCTATTTGTATATGATGAAAAAGTTGTTATTAACCAGCTGTGTAATCTTTACAGAAAAAGCATGTAGAGGACAAGGTCTACCAAAGTTCAGGGGCTTCAAAACAAGCTGAATGTCTAGGTCATAAACTGTTTATTGACCTTGCATTGCTAAATGGCTTTTTAGTAGAGATCAGCTCTCTGAATCCCAGGGTGATGCACTGCAAGTTACCAGCTCCAGGTCACCATGAACCCTTCAGAGCTAAGAAGTGCACTCCTATAGACATTAGAAGGCAAAAGAAAATGGCAGTCATTGACTACTCTCGTGTCTGTGCCCTTTTCCACAGCAGGGAAACAATTTAATGCCAGTTTTCTTTCTTTCTAACCAAATGCCCTTCACAGCAACCCATCTTGTCTCGACCGCTCCCCACCCTTCTGTTATATCTTGCTTGCTTTGTCCATTTAGGTATGATGGGTTTGCAGTGATTGAGCCAATCAACTGACACAGCAAGAGATGACAGTTGACACACATTAGTCTGCTCTTAAACAAAGGACAAACACTAATTAAAACAACTGCAAAGCACTGTAAAAATGTAACATGTTCCAAATGCTGAGTCCTCTCAAAATGTTGAGGACCAAAAGAAGCTTCTGTCATTGCAGGGACAAGGCCCCAGTGAAGGCGCTGTAATTGTAAATGCTTTATAATTATCAATAAGCTTCCATGTCTCTACTTACTTAGTTAAACACAAGATGGAGAGCCAAAATCACATGCTTGTATAAATTATGTTTGGTACTTAAATAGACTTCAAAAGCCAATGCAAAAGTAGAAGTAGGGCAAGAATGTACTTTCCTAAGCTGCCACATACCCACTTGGGGTTCCCCCAAACCTGCCCCTGAACACAAAATTTATAGTTCTTCCAACTCCAAGGAAGGGACCTATGCAGCCAGGGTGAGGAGGAGGAATCCAAGATCAGCGTCCCCCACCTTAGGTTCTGAAATTGCCAAAAATTGAAGGGATTCTAATATATCTGCTCCAAATGCAACATCAAAGACTAGGAAATATACTTGCAGTCCACCACAAGACAGATAATAATTCTTTGTGACCAAAGTCTAATCCACCAACCCCCTTCTCAAGCCCACAGCATGTAAATACAATTTCCCTCCAATACAACCAGTCAATTCACTGACCTGCTCAAACCAGCCCTTTATCATATGGAAACCTCAAAGCCTCAAAGCACAGAAAGTTGATGGTTATTATCTTCAACTTTTCTACCGTTTGAGTGAAGGCCATGTAGACATAACTCAGTTCCATATACTTTAGTATTGGGAAACTCAAAGTGTGGTCTATGGACTAGTGCCAGGCTGAGCACTATAACCAGTCTACCAAGAGATAAATACAGACAGCAAGCATTTAGAATCCATTACCACA
This sequence comes from Propithecus coquereli, assembly GCF_000956105.1. Lineage (NCBI taxonomy): Eukaryota > Metazoa > Chordata > Mammalia > Primates > Indriidae > Propithecus > Propithecus coquereli. The sequence continues at coordinate 7,972,224 of NW_012150507.1, read as the reverse complement.
ATTGTCAGAATAATTTTATGTCTGTTTATTCTAATCTTAAAAAATTGGGGCTTATATTTGATCTCTTTTATTTCATTTTTTCTTATATTTTATAAAAGCATCAGTCCACAGTGGACTGGAAAATTAAAAAGTAAAGGTCCTTTGCCATTGTTAATTTGAAAAGTATCACTCTGGAAGACCCAGTTTTTCTCTTCGTCTCAGGACTTCTGATATGGGCCAATTCACCAAATATTTCACTTCCCCAAATTATTTCATATGTGTCTGTGTTTGATGTTTGCGAGTAGCTTATGACTTTGCTCCATGAATTTGTCCAGGTCCTCTGAGAATCAGACAACAAGGTAGGATTAGAAATAAAAGTGATGTACTGGGGACAACGCTAGTAAGGGAAAAGGGGAGGGGGGGAAGCTGGGGGTGGCTGGGAGAGCATCAAACTGCAATGCAGAGCTGACCCCTGTAAGAAGAGAAGGTTAGAAGGAAGGAAAGTAGGTTTTAGATTGCAGAGCATTTCTAAGAAAGTTCATCAAGGCTGGCATGAAGTCCCCTTTGAGCCAAAGCCACCCATCAATGGAGTCTTCTATCTCATAAAAATGGGCTTGTTTTGGTGTGTCCCTGTCATGTTCAGCTGTTGGCTATGAATAGCTTTTGGAAACCTAGGCATAAACGTGATGAATTTTAAAGCAGAGCAGATGGGATAGTTGTTCATTTATGTTCTCTGTAGTGGGAAACCCCAGGGGCAGTTTTATGCCACCATACTCCTCCCAGTGCGCTGAAGGAAATTGACGTCCTTTTCACCTGTAGGTGAGGAGCAGTGCACTGGGATTAATACTTCTGGCCCCTCACCCCCTCCTCACTCACTCCTCTGAGATGACCTAACTGGTGAGACCGGGGAAAGTCTGACAGATGCCAGGCCAGGTTAACCACAGACAGGACCACAACATCATGAAAGGAAAAGTGGGTTGTTTCTGGGTTTACACACAATTAGATTTCTGTGGAACAGGACTCACTTGTCCTTTCAGCTGACTAGATAATTGTTGGCTATAAAAACTCAACTCTGTATTCAAAGTAGGACAAGAAATAACTTGATTCTACAATTCAGCTTTACCAGGAAACTTCTTACTTTGAGAGTTTTGGGGAACTTGCCTAATCCATAAATAAACCTAATTCTATTTTTTAATCTTTAGTTACTATTTCTCATTTGAAGGGAAACCAGAAAGGAGAAAGGTGAATGATTAGTATCACCTAATTTCCAATGTATGGATGAATGCGAACATATTTACCCAAAGTACCTGTATTATCCTGATTATAGTGCATGAGCCCTGCAATGTACTTCTGTGCTTCTTAGCACTTAAAACAATGATTGCGTGTAGCTGTAGCTGCTAAAAAAATATGAGCAGGGACAGGCTTTGTCACTGAAATAAAAGTGTCAACCAACACTCTATAAAGAACCACGCTTGCAGCTGAAGACAGAATATCTTCAATCAAAGACTTCAGGACCTTTTAAAACACAATGGAAGTACTCATCTTTGGCTTCTTAGGAAAACAAGGTAAATGCTTTGGTAAGATGTTCTTTATAGAGGTCTTTTTATAAATGCAAATCTCTAAAAACTACTCAACCAGGAAACAAGGAGAAAGTTTCATTGGCAAGAATGATCATTGCATTGCCAGATACCATGAATAACTTCATTAAGAATTTATGAAAAGAGATAAAGCCACAGAGAGCTCAAGTGCTCCTATCATAATGAGGGCCTCCTGAGTGATCTTGATTTTCATCACTGGTAAATTGGAAAAGTTTTACTCCAGCATCTTGTAGTCTAGAGGATAAGATGGTAGGTAGAGAAAAATAAACGAGAATTCAGGCATTGACTCGCCATGAAAAACTCATATTAATCTACTGTTGTTTTTGTTGTTGTTTCATCTCTGGATTAACTGTCTTCTTCTGAGAGTCATTAAATAGCAAAGAAAATCTGTTTGTGTCACTAAAAATGTAGTAAACATATTGAATCTCAAGAACATAAGCCTAGCACACATTTTTTAAATGGTAGAAGCATCATGAATAGTGTATAAAAGTGTCAAACATAGGCCAAACATCATTTTCACCAACATTAAAGAGAATATCCAGGAAGCACTTTGAAAAGAGCTTTCAAAGTCATCTGAAATCCGTCTTCTTTGAAGAAAATTATCCTGGAAAATGGAGTGTAGCCAAAGCCATTTTTCCTGTTCTGCTTAGGAATGATACAGTGTTTTTAGGAGGACAAATAGAATATTACTCAAATCAATGAAACATATATCATCAAAAAGTCTACATCTTTGTGTGGTTACAGGTCCAGCTGCATAAAAAGCAAAAGTACAGTTTCTGTTTTATCAGATCTCCTAAAGACAAAATGTTCCCATGAATTCTAAACCAGTAAGAAAATTCTTTTAATGACCAACAATTCACCCCAAAACCTATATTTTCTTGAGCTAATTAGGATAATTGCCTAGTAAATCTTCCAGCCCACAAAGAGAGGTTTTGTTTGCATAAATGGTTTTCTATTCGTAGAGGCTCATTAAATCCTTTGACCTAGAATTATAAGCAACTAAAGCAAAGCCAGCACAGTAAGGTGAAGATTATAAAATGTGGCTTTTTTTCTGGACCTTGTCTCCTTTACTTTAAAGTAACTACAAAGACTCCATCAATATCCTATTCATGTGAGATGGCTTGGATCGAGGCTCTCCTGTAGCACTCCCCTCCCAAGATACCTTGAAGAAACAATGAACCTGATTATCTGTCTCTCATGCTTCAAGCAGGCCTTGTATTTACATGGGTTTACTTGTGCAAAGAAACACATGTGGGACATATCCTCATTCCAATGGCTATGGAAAATTCCATCTGCTACATAATAAAGGGAAATTATTAAAGAAACTTTACATTTGGTATTCTTAGAATTGTGGTTGCATAGAATTAATGCTCATAATAAATAAATTCATGCACAGGTAGGCGTTATGAGCATGTCATGATTTCACATGTAACCTGGATTCAAATTTTAATCTTCAAACTCTGCCTATAAATAAATAGGAAAAGTTATAGGTGGATGTTTCTATAAGTACCACTTTTTCTTTCTAATTACATTATTTTCTTTTTGTGTGCCCTTGAGAAACAGTCCAGGTTACTTACTTGTGTGATTTTTCAGCTAAATTGATTGCAGTTGCAGATAGATAACTAATCTAACATTTGCTCTTCTTGTGGGAGAATTCCGGTTTCCGGCACTTGTCAAACTAAAAGTCACTTAAATGCATAGCATAAGTTCTCAGTAAAACTTTAACAAATTGAACACAACAATGTATAAAAAGATTAATACACCACAACCAAGTGGAATTTACTGTGGGTATGCAGGGGAAGTTTAATATTTGAAAATTCATCATTGTCATCTACCATACTAACAAGCTAAAGAAAAAAAGCCATATATATGATCATATCCATTTAACCAGAAAAATAATTTGATGAAATTAAACACCCATTCATTATAAAAACTTTCAGTACACAGGAGTAGAGGAGAATTTCCTCAATCTCATAAAAAGCATTTAACAACAACAAAAGGAAACTATATCTAACATAATACATAACAGTGAAAGACTGAATGCATTCCCTCTAGGATCAGGAACAAGGCAAGGAAATCTGCTTTCACCACTGTTTTTCAACATATTACTAGCCACTGAAATAAGCAAGAAAAAGAAATAAAAGGCATGCAAATTAGAAAAGAAGAAATAAAACAGTCTCTATTTGCAGATGACATGATTAGCTATGTAGAAATTCCAAGAAACCTACCAAAAACAAAAAACCCTCCAAAAACAATAAATTAGTTCAGCAGGACCATTAGATGCAAGATTAACACACAAAAGTTAATTGCATTACGATATACTGGTAACTAAAAATCACACAAACCATTTATAATAGTTCCAAAGAAAATAAAATGTGTAGGTATAAACTCAATAAAAATGTGTATATAGAATCTACATGATGAGAATTACAAAATGTTGATGAAAGAAAAAAAGACCTAAATACTTGGAGAGAATACCATGTTCATGGATTACAAGATTTAATATAGAAAGACATCAATTCTCCTAAATTGTTTTATGGGTTTGCCACAATTCCTATCGAAATCTTAGTAAGATGTTTTCTATACATATACAATTTTATTCTAAAATGTATACAAAAAGAGAAATGCCTTAAATAGCCAAAATAATTTTGAAAAAAATAAGGTTGGAGAAACCACTCTTCCTAATGTTAAAGATGGTATGGTAATGGTAGAGGGATAGACACATAGTGAAGTGGAGCAGAATAGAGAAACCAGAACTGTAGCTACATGAATATAAAAATGAAAATAAATCATTAACCTTTTCAATAAATGGTACCAAAGCAATTGGACATCCATAGGCAGAAACATGAACCTGACCTAAACCTCACACCTTTTACAAAAAAAATCAACTCCAAATGAATCATAGACTTAACTGTAAAACATAAAACTGTAAAACTTCTAGAAAAAAAAATTGCAGAAGGTCTTTGTGACTCCTTAGGACTAAGTAAAAGCTTCTTAAATTTGGCACCAAAAACTCAGATGCACACACACACAAACACATAAACACACACACA